>NC_057796.1:40927820-41033077 GCF_018294505.1 Triticum aestivum
CGAAGGCGTAAACCTTGCGGGCGCCACCACTCGTACCGCTTTGGGCGCGTACAGAGTGGCTGACTAGAGGGGGAGAGGGAAACAGAGGGCGGCGAGGCTCCACCGGAGCACACGCCGGCGAGGAGGGCTCCTTGGCCAGAACTGGAGGGAGGGATCGAAAGAGGAGACGGAGGCGCACCTGCCCGTACCCATAGGTTAGATAGGGGTGGTCGGACAGCGTCGGAAATGGCCTCTCCAGCAGCGACAGAAAGCAGAGGTCGCCGAAGTTGGAGACGACGGCGACTAGAGGCAGCACCAGGGGCTCCAACCGGGCGGAAAGACACCACTGAGGCACGGCGGAGGCCCTGGAAGGGTGGCCCGAGCCTGGGAGGGGCTGGAGCTGCGGAGACGATCCGAGGGGATCACCGGCGAGCTCGAGCTCGAGGACGGCGGCCCGCGGCCAGCCCGGCCAGGCTACGGCTTTCTACGAGTTTATGGAGTGTGTGTGAGGAGTGGATGATGCTCGAGGAGGCTGGGGAGAGCTCTATTTATAGCCGAGCGATGAGAGGGGCTCGGGCTCCGCCGGAGGACACCTGGACACGGCACCCGGCGACGAACGACGCTAGTGAGCGAGGGGGAAGGCGACGCAGCTCACGCGGGCACTGTGGGCGAGCAGAGACGAGCACGGGAGCGAGGGGGTGGTGACGAACACAGTGCGCAGCGCATTGTTGGGTTGGCCGGACCGCGCCCGTGCTCGCTGAGGGAGTCCTGGATTAGGGGGTCCTCGGACAGCCGGACTATATACTTTGGCCGGACTGTTGGACTATGAAGATACAAGATTGAAGACTTCGTCCCGTGTCCGGTGGGACTCTCCTTTGCGTGGAAGGCAAGCTTGGCAGTTCGGATATGTAGATCTCCTCCCTTGTAACCGACTCTGTGTAACCCTAGCCTCCTCCGTTGTCTATATAAACCGGAGGGTTTAGTCCGTAGGACGACAATAACAATCACAATCATAATCATAGGCTAGCTTCTAGGGTTTAGCCTCTACGATCTCGTGGTAGATCAACTCTTGTAATACTCATATCATCAAGATCAATCAAGCAGAAAGTAGGGTATTACCTCCATCGAGAGGGCCCAAACCTGGGTAAACATTGTGTCCCCCGCCTCCTGTTACCATTAGCCTTAGACGCACAGTTCGGGACCCCCTACCCGAGATCCGCCGGTTTTGACATCGACATTGGTGCTTTCATTGAGAGTTCCACTGTGCCGTCATGGTAAGGCTTAATGGCTCGTCTTGTTGTCAAGGACAACATTACCTCTGGGGGAGCCCTGGCTGTAGGCCAAATTCTCCGACTAGGCGGCTTCTTCATGACCGCTCGTTCGGCCGACGCACCGACGATGACTTCTCGGGTCATCAAAAACAACCTCCACGTCGGCTCGGGATTCACCGAGCAGATGGATCCAATGGATCTCTCTTCCTTCAACGAGCTCTTGGATCGCATCGCCGCCCTGGGAGTCACTACGGACTATGATCGGATCGGGCTTAAACCCGACCAAAGGGAGATTAACTCTCCGCCGGTCACCCATCAGATAGCGGTGGTGGAGGAGCAGTGCAGCGATTCTTCCTCTATTTTGAGGACAAACTATGTCCGGATTCCCGAGCTCTCCGAGCCGGATACCCGTCTACGGGAGGACATGGCCCAAGCTTCGAACCTAGAATCGGACAGCGGGCCAAAAAATTGGGCAGCATCCCGGAGCCCGAACTGCCAAGATCGGAAACTCCTCTGCCCCTGGGTCTCAGACCGGGTCAGGGTTTGGACCTAAATCTACCCACCCAGCCAGACATAAGTGACCTTTCCCACATTAGACAAGAGCCCCAAGAGACAGTACATCACTATTGGGCCAGATTCCTCCTTGTAATGAGCAAGGTCAAGGACTGTTGCGAGGAAGACGCAATTTTATTCTTTTGCAAAAATTGCACGGACAAGGGAATCCTCAACGCCATAAGTCGCCGTGACATAGCACACTTCGTTGACTTGGCGGCCATAGTACAGAAGTACTGTGCGATGGAAAGCGCCTGGAAAACCCAAACAAAATTCTGGGATCCTCCGGCTCTCACTAAACCCCCCGTCCGAGCTAAAAGGGTGTACTCTCGTAAGTCACCCGATCCAATTACAAAGAAACCAAAGCCCACCATAGGGCGTGGAACCGTATTGGAGGGATGGCTCAATGGGCCATGCAAAATTCACAGTACACCGGATACCATGCCAACACACAGCCTTAGAGCATGTTGGATACTCCGGCAGGTGGCCAAGAGCGGTGAGGATCTCCTCATCAACAATACCACAGAGCACCATCCCGTGGAAAATAACAATACATTATTGACAGTCTTCGAGACTTTCGCCTCAAATAATAGGCGCAAGCGAGCACTCCGCAGCCTCGCCGAAGTCTGCCACGTTGCAGCAATAAATCCATGGAACGATACGGCCATAACCTTCAATGCCTGTGACGAACCTCAATTCCGAACAGCCCGAGCACCAGCCGCTCTGGTCCTTAGTCAAATTGTGGACGGCTTCCGGCTTACTAAAGTGCTCATGGACGGTGGCAGCGGATTAAACCTCATCTACAAGGAGACTCTTAACAAAATGGAAATAGACAAGAGCCACATTGAGCAAAGCAGCACGACCTTCAGAGGAATCATCCCTAGTCGGGAGGCACGATGTGCGGGAAAAATCACACTAGATGTGGTATTCGGCACGCCGGAGAATTATAGGTCCGAAGAAATCACATTCCAAGTGGCCCCGTTCAATAGCGGATACCACGCCCTTTTAGGGCGGGAGGCATTCACGATCTTCCAAGCTATACCCCATTACGGGTACATGAAGCTCAAGATGCCCGGGCCCAATGGAATCATCACTCTAGCTAGCGATCAGGACATAGCACTCCGCGCCGAAAATAAAACCGCTGCACTGGCCCTCGAGGCATTATCCGAAGCCCTCGCGGCTGAAGAACTAACTGCACTGCGCTCCATAGTGGACAGGGACGACGTGACACTCGACAAAAGATCCAAATCCACCTCTTTTAAACCAGCGGATGAAATAGTCAAATTCCAGGTCCACCCAACGGACCCTACAAAGACAGCATCCATCGGAGCACAGCTGAACCCCACAAGAGACGCCGCACTGCGGGAGTTCTTGCGCGAGAATTGGGACATCTTCGCCTGGCATCCTTCAGACATGCCAGGAATCCCACGCAGGCTGGCCGAGCATAGCCTAAACATTCTAAAGGGATACAAGCCGGTCAAGCAGACTCTTCGGCGTTTCTCAGAGCCTAAGCGACAAGCCATGGGAGAGGAGCTAGCCAAGTTACTCGAGGCCGGATTCATTAGAGAAATAAAACATCCGGACTGGCTAGCAAACCTAGTAATGGTACCAAAGAAGGACAAATCCTGGCGCCTATGTGTCGATTTCAAGGACCTTAACAAGGCTTGTCCCAAGGACCCCTTTCCCCTCCCCCGCATCGATCAAATCATCGACGCTACCGCAGGACACAACTCATTGTGTTTCCTCGACGCATACTCCGGATACCATCAAATCAAGATGGCGGAGTCTGATCAAGCCGCAACGGCATTCATCACTCCATATGCCCCCTTCTGTTTTAACACCATGCCTTTTGGGCTCAAAAACGCCGGTGCAACCTATCAACGCATGATTCAGACATGCCTGGAAACACAAATCGGCAAAACAGTGGAGGCATACGTAGACGATGTGGTCATCAAAACCAGACACGTTGAATCTTTAATCGACGACTTGAGGCTTACGTTCGACAATCTCCGAACATATGACATCAAGCTCAATCCGGAAAAATGCGTTTTCGGCATGCCCGCCGGAAAGCTCTTGGGCTTCATCGTTTCCAATAGAGGAATTGAAGCAAATCCGGCTAAAATCCGAGCTCTGTCACAGTTGGCTATCCCAACAGACCTCAAGCAAATCCAGAAATTAACTGGATGCGTGGCTGCCTTAAGCCGCTTTATCTCCCGATTGGGAGAAAAGACACTACCTCTTTATCGCCTCCTTCGACGCACCGAACACTTCGAGTGGACGGATGCGGCCACGGCCGGAGTCGAAGAAATAAAAGCCCTCTTGGCCAGCAACCCAATCTTGGCCGCACCAAATATCGGCGAACCAATGCTGTTACATATAGAGGCAACTCACCAGGTTGTAAGCGCAGTCCTCGTCGTCGAACGAGAGACGGACGGACATAAGTTCCCGCTTCAAAAGCCGGTGTACTATGTATCCACTGTCCTCACCCCATGAAAATCACGGTACCCACATTATCAAAAGATAGCATACGCGGTCTTCATGGCATCCCGGAAACTACGACACTACTTTCAAGAGTGTTCAATCACGGTGGCCTCGGAGTACCACTCAACGACATAATAAATAACCGTGATGCCACGGGCCGGATCGCTAAATGGGCTATCGAGCTCCTCCCGTTCGACATAACATACAAACCACGACAAGCCATTAAGTCGCAAGTACTGGCTGATTTCGTCGCCGAATGGACAGAAGCCGAACTCCCTAAAGCGTACGGCGCGTACTCCAATTGGATCATGCACTTTGACGGCTCTAAGATGATGGCTGGTCTGGGGGCAGGCGTCATCCTGACATCCCCCACCGGAGACACAGTCCAATACGTACTCCAAATATTATACAAAGACTCCAACAATGCAGCAGAATATGAGGCCCTGTTGCATGGTCTCCGGATGGCAGTCTCCATGGGCATTCAATGCCTAGAGGTGCATGGGGATTCGAACCTCACAATATCTCAAATAAATGGAGACTTTGATGCCAAGGACCCAAAAATGGCGGCTTACCGCACTGCCATCCTCAAAATGTCAGCTCGGTTCGAGGGGCTTGAATTCCACCATGTGGCCCGAGAAAACAATCAAGCGGCGGATATCCTCGCCCGCATCGGCGCTAAGCGCGACCCTGTCCCACCTAATATCTTCTTGGAAAGGCTGTTCAAGCCATCCGTGGTGTGGGAAGGGGAGACCGGCAACAACAGTCCAGATCCGGCCACAACACCAGAGCCCGAACACTCTGACATAATCGGAGGCTCTGCCACCGAAATAACACCTTCGGCCCACGTGATTATGGCTGTTATCGCCCCGTGGACAGAACCCTTCTTGGCTTACCTAAATAGGAAAGAACTCCCTGAGGACCCAAACGAGGCACGTTGCATTGTGCGGCGGTCTAAAGCCTACAAGGTCCACGAGGGAGAGCTTTATAAGAAAAGCGCTACCGGAGTACTTCAAAGGTGCATCTCCGAAGAGGAAGGATGACAACTCTTGGCAGAAATTCATGCTGGACTTGGCGGCCATCACGCCGCAGCTCGGGCCCTTGTAAGCAAGGCCTTCCGTACATGTTTCTACTGGCCGACAGCCCGAGCAGACGCACAGGACCTCGTCCAACGTTGCGTCGGTTGCCAGCTTTTTGCAAACCAAAGCCATATGCCACCTACCGCTCTCCTAACAATCCCCATTACTTGGCCCTTTGCGGTCTGGGGGCTTGATATGGTCGGACCCCTTAAAGGAGGAAGCCATAAGAAAAAATACCTATTGGTCATGGTGGATAAAATCACCAAATGGATAGAAGCCAAACCTATTACTACGGCCGAGTCTAGACCAGTGATAGACTTCATATCCGGGGTTGTACACCGTTATGGTGTCCCCCACAGCATCATCACCGATAACGGCTCAAACTTCACAGCTGACGAGGTAAAAACTTGGTGCGGCAACATGGGCATTAAGCTCGATTATGCCTCCGTCTATCACCCCCAAACAAATGGTCAAGTCGAACGAGTAAATGGTCTTATTATGAGTGGCATTAAACCCAGATTAGTGTGATCCTTGAAGGAATCAGATACGCACTGGGTTGAGGAGCTCGACTCCGTACTATGGGGGCTGCGGACCACGCCAAATCGCACTACCGGATACACACCGTTTTTTATGGTGTACGGCGCAGAGGCGGTACTACCCTGCGACATCATTCATGACTCACCTCGAGTGCGCATGTACGAAGAGAAAGAAGCCGAGCTTGATCGGCAGGACAATTTAGACGCCCTGGAGGAGGAGCGTGACATTGCAAAAGCCCGCTCCGCATTCTATCAGCAACAGGCTCGACGGTATCAAAGCAGAGAAGTACGGGCCAAAACTTATAACGTTGGTGAACTCATTCTACGCCTACTAGAGAAGAAAAAGGACAAGCTCAAGCCCAAATGGGAAGGTCCCTTCATCATTGATAAAGTTCTAACCGGTGGAGCGTACCGTCTGCGTGATGCATCTGACAATCGACTTGAGCCAAACCCATGGAACGCGGCCAGACTCCGAAGGTTCTACGCCTAGTGCCGGACTATGTGTTCGTCTCCTTACCTCCACCTTTTTTATATATATCATCTATCTGTCTTTCTTTTTTTCTCTCTTCCCTTTTTCTTCATGGCCTTAAAAGCTTAAAATATGTCTTGACTACACAATCTTGACGCGCCGGGCGTGCTCATTATACCTGGGGGCTTCTTATATAGAAGCTTAATATAATTATATTCCGGGCTTTATGCCCCCTGCACATGTGTTACTTTTCCACATTATATGCATCGATATGACTTAAGTTTTGGCCAAGCTGGGTTGCCTGGCTCTTGTGTTTATGCCTTACG
This sequence comes from Triticum aestivum, assembly GCF_018294505.1. NCBI lineage: Eukaryota > Viridiplantae > Streptophyta > Magnoliopsida > Poales > Poaceae > Triticum > Triticum aestivum. The sequence goes on from NC_057796.1 coordinate 40,934,511, forward strand.
TTCCCGTTAATTCGGCTAGGGCATAAGGGAAGCACCTCTGCGACTGTTACTGTCGGGTCAACCAGATGTGTACCTCAGACTGGGTGAAGCCGAAAGCTAGCGTTCTTAAGGGAATATTCAGTCGGTGAACAAAAGATGACTTTTACTTATTGCAATACATGCCCCCAGATGTTTATATCCTGCGTCTCTTTTCGCAGTTCGGACATGCACATTAATGCATGCGTACCCAGGGAAAGGAACCCTTAACGGAACTATTCTCCCTGGAAGATGTTTCTTACTATCCATGTAATATAACATAGCTAGTTGGGTACTTGTCTGTTCAAGCACTTATGACCCCTATGCCTGGTTTCCACGCGCACCCCGGTTTTTACATAACTGAGCGGGTATTCGGATACACTCCGGACTGTCGGGTCCGGAGGTCGAAGCGAAAAGGTCTGCCATGACAAATGATTTATAATCCGGCTAGGGACAACATATGTCCTTTGAAGTACACAGTCACTTCGACTGACTAAATTCTTCTTCTATACCATCCAACAGGCTGTCTAGCCTACAATCCTGTTGGGAATACTTTGCGGCTAATTTTACCTGGTCATATACCAGACTAACGGGGATCTCTTTCCCATCAGACCCTACAGGTCCAACCTCGACCATGTGATTCGGGTCAGCCTTGGTATATCGCGTCTTCACCTTGGCCAAGGCTTCCCTTGCACCTTGTCGGCAGGTCGATATCTTCCATAATCGGAAGCACCGCCGCGCTCCCTTGAGCATCTCTACGAGCTCCCCCATGCCTCCTGGCAGGGAGGCGGATGGCCACAAGGCCTAGGCAATGCCCTGCATCACCTGCCGAACTTGTTCGTGCAGTTGTGAGAGCTCTTGTAGAAGATCACCTGCAGATCCGGGCATCTCCTCTTCGGGACGACCCGTCAGCATACCTACAGATATAACTCTGTTAGCCGGTTTCTTCGCCGAACTCTATAAAAGTTCCTTCAAGCACTTACTAAAGATGCCGCGTCGAAGCCTCTTATTCTCCTTTACGGAGTCAGCAAGCTGGGCCCGAACATCTTTCAGTTCAACGCCCAGCCGGGTATTGGCATGTTGGAGATCATTTTTCTCCCGCCTAACCCGCGTAAGCATGCGCTCACCAGCCTCTAGCTGTCGTTGAGCATGTTGCTCATCCCCTCGCACGATCTTCGGATTCGCTCCGGGATTATCTGCAGAATCTATTGTTAGATTTGCATGCATGCCGAATACTAACTGGTACATGCCATTTCATTCTTTTCGATCAAGACAAGTATTACTAGATGGGGCCTTCTTGGACTCCTCCATTCCGGCAACTGCAGCCTGTAGCTGGGCTTTGCATTTATCCAACTCTTGAGACAACTGGGTATTCTTCTCCATAAGAACCTACGCATATAATGATCCTTAAATCAGTTGTGCCAACTGTTTCAAGTCTCAGGGGCTACTGGTATACATAATTATCAGATTTTCTTACCCGTATATCCTTTACATACTGGTCCGTCGCTCTGGCCAGGCCATTTTGAGCAGCTCGGATGTACGGGTCTCCTGAGTTGAAGGCGTCGAACGCCTCTTCGGAGAAACTAGCATTGCGGAGTACGGCCCGGCGACGCCTATGATTCATGGCGCTCTCCACTTCGGAATTCATAGCGGACAGCCTATCCGCATCCTCTGTAGGAGGAATATCCGGTGTTGTCCCCATGTTAGCATCTGCCCCTAAGTCTAGCTCTAGAGTCCGGCTGGTGGAGGCGTGGCCGGCAGGCTCTCCGGGCACAGTACGGTGAGCGTTTTTTCTGCCAGGAACCATCGACGTTATTACATTTTCTGCCAGGGTTTTTCCATACCTCTGCGACGGCGTCTCAGTCCTGACCGCCTTCCTTTTAAGCCTTCCCGGCTTCGGTACCCCTTGTTGATGAGTCACCGCGGGTTCGGCATGGCGCCCCGAGGGCCTTCCCTGTAAGACGCAATACGTGTGTGGTGGGTAAAGTGCAAAGAAGGGATCCTTCTCGGAAGTTGGGACTCCGGTTTTTCTTACATGCGATGCAGGGAGCAGGCCAGGATAATCGGCTATGATGGCCACCAAGGCACCGTCGCAACTTAACTAATAGAACGCCCTATCGACGAGCTCCACGAATATGTCTGGATCTTCTTCGAGTCCAGGGTCGAGAGCCCGGTCAGGGTCCTCTTGTTGTGGAGATGGGCTGTGGACCTGCCTCACAGCTTTTCGCAGTTCCTGCTATGAAATAGCAAGGTAAATATTTATGATGAAGAATGCGGGAAGGTCTGGAGTAAAAGGTAGCAGCTCACCCAGCTTTGGGGGGTTGTACATGGAGAATCCATCCCATGGCTTAATGCGGATGAACTCCTCTTCCTCTCCTTTGTACAAATCGGATAGTATTTTCGCTAAAGCAGCGGCGGAGTCCGGACCTTTACGGCCGCAGCGGGTGGCATCGTCTTCTCCATTGAAGTGCCACATGGGTTTCCCCCGATATTGAAGTGGCTGCACCCCCCGCATTATACATATTGACATAACCTCGACTATTGTCAGTCCTGACTTGGCCAGCATTTTTATCCTGCCCATCAGGTAAAGGACCTCTCTGTTATCTTCCTCCTGGGGGCTCCGAGGGCGCCAGCTGTGGCGTTTCTTCAAAGGGGCATTATTAAACTCAGGAAGGCCCATCCGAATAGGGTCCGGAAGGGGGACGTCCTCCATATAAAACCACTCCAAAGGCCAGTCTTTGGATGTCTTCTTCGGAGTACCGGACAGGTATCCGGTCCCGGCGATGCGCCATATTTCGGCTCCGCCCACTTGATATATTGACCCCTCCTGTGTACGGAGTACGAGGCAGAATAGCCTCTTCCATAGCTCGAAATGAGCTTCGCAGCCCAGAAACAGCTCGCAAAAGGCGACGTAGCCGGCGATGTGTAATATGGAGGCGGGAGTAAAGTTATGCAGCTGGAGGCCATAGAACTCCAGGAGCCCGCGGAGGAACGGATGGATTGGAAATCCGAGTCCCCTCAATAAGTATGGGACAAGGCATACCTGCTCCCCCCTGGATGGGTTGGGAAAGTTCTCCGCTTGCGCCCCGCGATTATAAGTGGCTAGTCCGGCTCGGACGGGGACCATATATGCAGGAGGGAGAAACCCCTGGGTCTGCAACTCTACTAATTGGCTGTGGGGGACGGAACATTTCTCCCAGTTTCCTGGCTTAGCGCTATGGGGGCGAGAGGAGGAGCTGCGATGGCCAGCCATGATGGGATGGTCCTTCCGGGCGCGCTCTGGGGGATACTCGCTGTGGGAGGATGGTGTGATCTGGATCTGAGGATCCCCGTCTCTTTAAATAGACGGTTTACTTACATGGTTAGGGTGGTAAATGTAAAAATGCCCCGACTTCTCGCATTCGCTCGACACATGGAGAGAGCCATTATTAAAGCACAGAAGTCGAGGAGTGCAACATTCATGGGAAGCCGGACACTACTCGTTACGACAGGTACTCGGGATTTGGAGAAGAACCCGCCTTGCAATGCTGAAGACAATCTGCACGCCGGACTCATCGTCATTGAAGCCTGGTTCAGGGGCTACTGAGGGAGTCCTGGATTAGGGGGTCCTCGGACAGCCGGACTATATACTTTGGCCGGACTGTTGGACTATGAAGATACAAGATTGAAGACTTCGTCCCGTGTCCGGGTGGGACTCTCCTTTGCGTGGAAGGCAAGCTTGGCAGTTCGGATATGTAGATCTCCTCCCTTGTAACCGACTCTGTGTAACCCTAGCCCCCTCCGGTGTCTATATAAACCGGAGGGTTTAGTCCGTAGGACGACAATAACAATCACAATCATAATCATAGGCTAGCTTCTAGGATTTAGCCTCTACGATCTCGTGGTAGATCAACTCTTGTAATACTCATATCATCAAGATCAATCAAGCAGGAAGTAGGGTATTACCTCCATCGAGAGGGCCCAAACCTAGGTAAACATTGTGTCCCCCGCCTCCTGTTATCATTAGCCTTAGACGCACAGTTCGGGACCCCCTACCCGAGATCCGCCGGTTTTGACACCGACAGTCGCTGCGGCGAGCTCCAGCATCGGCGAGCGCTAGGAGAGAGTTATGAGGGTCGGGACGATGATCGGGGCGAAGTTTGGCAAGGTTTGGCAGGCGGGGAAGCGATCACGCGAGCAATAGAGGCGCGGGCGCGACGCAGAGCGCGTCGGCTGTATGCCAGCCCGCCTGGACGAACGCGGTCACCGCGTGAACTCTGACCTCAGGCTTAGCTAAGCCTAAACCTCATGTCTGGCGTGTAGTCCATGGTAGATTGAGAGGTTACCACACTTTGGTTTGAGCTCAGGTGCAGTAACATGGATTTCAACTTCCTGGTAAGTTTCTGGACAGTAACTTTTAGAGCTTACTGTGGTCAAAATATTGAGAGTTGGGAGCTGGGCTTTGGAGGTTAGCAAATCTACTAAGGTGATGATGCATAAGAAAATTCAGCCACAATTTAGCAAGTAAAATGGTAGTTGCTGTAGAAACTACCATTTCTGTCAAGAACAGAAAATATTTTCTGTAGCAAAAATATTCCAAAAAGTGATGAAATATTTTTGCTCTGGAAGGTGCCCTAGGGTTCAAAGAATATTTGGGATTTTTCTCAGATTTTTGCGGGCAAGAAAAATTGGGTTGCTTTGGAACACAAGGGGCTAGTTAGAGTTTTAGAGAGAAAATGAATATTTTTCATTAGAGAAAAATATTCATAATATTACTTTGAGATGGATCAGAGAAGAAATGATGGCTTAGGGAGAGAAATAACCCACTTGGGTGAAAGTCAAGGGGGTACCCAAGTGTTTAAGTTCATCTGAAGTGATTCAAAAATTTCAAATTCAAATCCAAACCAACTGAAAATCAGGCAAAGAGAAGAGGGCAAAAACCAGACTGTCACAAACCTCCCCCACTTAGGATGAATCTCGTCCTCGAGATTCGGTTGCTTGGGAAAACCATTATGGATAATGTGTCTTTAGAAATTCTTCTCGTTCCCAAGTCGATTCTGCCTCTGTGTGATGCTCCCACTGAACTTTGTAAAACGTCCTTGCTTTACTACGAGTGACCCTTTCCATCTGATCCAAAATTCTGACCGGTCTCTCTTCATATGTTAAATCCTTTGCCAACTCTATTTCTGTCATAGCAGTCTTTTTCTCAGGCGGCGATATGCATCGCCTCAACTATGAAACATGAAACACATTGTGCACTTCCGACAATTCTGGGGGTAGTTCCAACTGATATGCAACAGTACCCACTCTGGACATAACTGGGAATGGACCAATAAATCTGGGTGCCAACTTTCCACGAGTCTGGAATCTCTTGACTCCTTTCATAGGAGTGACTCGGAGGTATACATGTTCTCCGGGTTCAAAACTAATCTGTCGGTGCTTTGCATCATAATAACTCTTCTGTCGAGATTTGGCCAATTGCAATCTATCTCGGATTTCCTTGACTTGCTTCTCAGCTTCCGTCATGAGATCCATTCTGAAAATACGGCTATCTCCAGTTTGAGACCAATTTAAAGGAGTGTGGCACTTACGGCCATACAAAGCTTCATACGGTGACATCTTTAGGCTGGTCTGGAAGCTATTGTTGTATGAGAACTCGGCATACGGCAGGCAGTCTTCCCATTTAGGCCCTTGGGCCAAAGCGCAAACTCGTAGGATATATTCGAGTATTTGGTTTACCCGCTCAGTCTGTCCATCAGTCTGAGGATGATAAGCGGTACTACATTTTAGCGCTGTCCCCAAAGCTTGGTGGAGACGTGACCAGAAAGCGGAGGTAAAAAGTGACCCCGGTCAGAAGTGATTGTTCGAGGCACTCCATGCAGACTGACTATTCTGGATACATACAGTTGTGCGAGTTGATCGGCTCGATATGTGGTTCTGATAGGGATAAAGTGAGCAACCTTGGTTAATGTTGGGGAACGTAGTAATTTCAAAAAATTCCTACGCACACGCAAGATCATGGTGATGCATAGCAACGAGAGGGGAGAGTGTTGTCCACGTACCCTCGTGGACCGAAAGCGGAAGCGTTAGCACAACGCGGTTGATGTAGTCGTACGTCTTCACGATCCGACCGATCAAGTACCGAACGCACGGCACCTCTAAGTTCAGCACACGTTCAGCCTGATGACGTCCCTCGAACTCCAATCCAACCGAGTGTTGAGGGAGAGTTTCGTCAGCACGACGGCGTGGTGACGATGATGATGTTCTACTGACGCAGGGCTTCGCCTAAGCACCGCTACAGTATTATCGAGGTGGACTATGGTGGAGGGGGGCACCGCACACGGCTAAAAGATCAACAGATCAATTGTTGTGTCTCTGGGGTGCCCCCTTGCCCCTGTATATATATAAAGGAGCAAGGGGGGAGAGGTGGCCGGCCAGGAGGGGCGCGCCAGGAGGAGTCCTACTCCCACCGGGAGTAGGACTTCCTCCCTTTTCCTTGTTGGATTAGGAGTGGAGAGGGAAGGAGAGAGAGGGGGAAAGGAAAGGGGGGGGGGCCGCCCCCTCCTTGTCCAATTCAGACTTGGGGGGGGAGGGGCGCGCGGCTGCCCCTTGGCCGCCTCTCCTCTTCCACCAATTGGGCCCATGAGGCCCAATAACCTCCGGGGGGGTTCCGGTACCCCCCAGTACTCCGGTATATATCCGATAACCCCCGGAACCATTCCGGTGTCCGAATATAGTCGTCCAATATATCAATCTTCATGTCTCGACCATTTCGAGACTCCTCATTATGTCCGTGATCACATCCAGGACTCCGAACAACCTTCGGTGTCAGAGTAAATGGCCACGGGTAGCCTAACCGACTCCCCTGGCTCTCTAAAAAATTATCAGGCCGATTGGGCCTTCAAGTATCCAAAACACAAAGCCGCCTTCCCCTGGTCGGCTATCTCATAGGCCGACTACCGGAAGGCGACCCGACCTCCAAAAAACCTTCCCGAAGATAACCATAAGATGGCCAACTCCCAAAAGTCGGCCATAAGTAGACCGACTCCCAGAAGCCGGCCACAAGAAGACCGACTCCCAGAAGCCGGCCACAAGAAGACCGACTCTTGGAAGCCGGCCAAGACTGCACCCACCAGGGCTGCGCCCACATAACGGTGATGAGACAGGGCGTGGCCACAGTACAACCTGCCACCCCCGAATCCCGGAGCATGCATGGCCACAGTGCGCCGTACGGGTCAGCCATCCCCCGTCCGGCGCGACACTGTTGCCATGTTGACCGTGACGTCACCCACGACAGGCGCCAGTACGACCCGCGGGCGGTGGGCCCCTTCAGCCAGAGAGACGCTCAAAGGCGGCCCGGCCTCCCCTAGTCGGCCTGAGGCGTAGCTGGCTCCCAATAGCCGGCTACCTTCCTCCCTCGAAGTATGTGCATTATTAAGGAGACAAGACGAGGTGAGGCTACAGTGAGAGCCCGCCAGGCGGCGGCACTGTAGCCATGCTTACCTCGACAAAGCCCTCGTCATCAGGGGCGAGGCAACAGTAACCAGCCGCCGACAAAGCCCCCGGACGGTGGGGCCGGCCTGTCAACCAAGAGGCCGGCAGCCGGCGGGACCCACCAGTCAGCGGGCCCTAGCGGCCGGTGGAGAAGCCGGCGAGCACAGACACTGACGGCTGGGACCCGCATCCAGCCGTATTACCATTGTATCCCTGGGGGGTAGGCCTATATAAACCCCCCAGGACACCCATGCAAAGGGTTGATCTCGAAGATAGTTTTAGCCACCACGTAGAGGGAAGAGGAGAGCTAGCGTTGCCTTTCTTCCTTCTCTAGCCAAACAGCTCAAGGAGCACTTGTAGCTACTTGTGTTGATCTAGTGATCATGCGGAGACCCCGCAGAGCAGGACTAGGGGTGTTATCTCCACGGAAAGCCCCGAACCTGGGTAAGATTCGCCGGCGTGCATGTCTTCGCCTTATCCCGCTTCCAGGCACCGGCAATGTCTTACTGGCTCCCACAATGATAAGCCACCCGTTGGCATATGTCGCACCTACCACCCGACATTTGGCGCCCACCGTGGGGCCAGGTGCACCATCGTCCGGAGACCTGTTCTGGACGGAAACCCTTTTCCTCCCCCGTGATCATAGCCAGCCCGCTACGCCCGATGGCGCTTGCCCTGACGCGCTGCAAGGCGTCGACGACGCCTGCGCGGCGAGCTGCCTCGCCGATCTTCTTGGCGAGGCTCGCATCTCCGACGAGCCTGCGTCTGACGCGGGCACAGACTGCCCTGAGAGCCGCCTCGTCAGCCTCCTCGACCAGCTTCACGTCTCCAGCGAGCTTGCTGTGGACTTGGAGTCAGTCGGCTCCACCGACCCGATGCTTGTCGACTCCGACACGGCATCGCTTGACGCCTTCCCCACTAACGTGGTGATCATCGACGACCCTCTCCCTCGAGCCGACACTGGCAGCAATGCTGTCACTGAGGTGCTGGTCATCAGCCACGGCGCCGTCTCGGGCGAGAACGCCCACGACGCCCGACAAGCGGCGCTGCACGACTTGTCCGTCCCCATCCCGGCCGACGCCGACGCCGAGACTCTGGAGGCACGCCGCCTCGCCCTCATCGCGGAGGGCCAGAAGATAGCATCCATGAGACGCCTCACTGAGGCTCACCAGCGCGAAGTCGGCCGCGCCGCCTTTGGTACGCCGCCTCCTGGCGGGCCGAGCCGAGCCGGCCTCGTCAAGAAGCGCGGCGCAGCCATCGCCAGCATGCTGGGAGTAGACCACCCAGTCTACGCCACGCCACTCGAGAACCTGCGTGTCGCTCAGGCGGCCGTAGATGAGCTGAACGGGCTGGGGGCTGATGAGCTCCCCTACATGACTAGACGCATCCAGCAGCTGATCGACGCGGCCGCGGAATGGCATGAAGCCGGCGCCCGCGCTGAAAGTCCTCCCCCACGCCGAGAGCACGCCGCGACATCCCGAACGCCGACTGCAAGCGGCGACCGCGCAAGAAAAGACAAGGAGCCGGCTGCTAGCCGCAGTCGGACTCGGGTCACCATTGAGCGCGACGCAGAAGGCCGCCCCCGAGCGGTGGAACGACAAGGCAATCCGCCTCCCCCGCCTCGTGGGAAGAGATATCCCACCCCGCCGCCTGTCACTCATCCGACTCTCGGCGGCCGACTAGGCCACCGCGAAGGAGTCGGTGAGAATGATGCCCGCCACCGGATCGACCGCCTAGCGCGATCCCTGGCGCTAGAAGAAGAAGATGATGTCGGCCCGCCTTGCCTTGGCCCCCGCATCCGCCACGAGCCCTTCCCCAAAGGGTTCTCACTCCCAAGAGACACGCCAAAATACAACGGCTCCGTGAAGCCGGAAGATTGGTTGATCGACTACTCTACCGCAGTCAGCATAGCAAACGGCAACAGGCGTGTTGCCGTGAAGTACGTCCCTCTCATGCTTCAAGGCACGGCACGCACCTGGCTGAACAGCCTCAAGCCCTACAGCGTCAACGGCTGGCTAGACTTCACGGAAGTCTTCGTCCGCAACTTCACCAGCACATACAAGCGGCCTCCCAAGCCCCGCCAGCTCTCCTTATGCGTCCAAGGGCCCAGCGAATCGACTCGCCACTACCTCACGCGTTGGGCCGAGCTCCGCAACTCCTGCGAGGGGGTGCACGAGGTTCAAGCCATAGAGTACTTCACCGCCGGGTGCCGAGTGGGCACCCTCCTCAAGCACCGACTCCTCTGCGACGAGCCGACTATCCTCGATGAGCTACTGATCATAGCAGACAAGTACGCCACGGCCGACTCCTCAATGAAGACCGAGCTCCGAGTGGACGCCTCTGGAAAGGTGCTCGCTCCGGCTCCGAAGACGCCGGCTGGTGACTCCAACCGACGCCCCTACCAGAGCGACCACAAGCGCAAGGCCCCTATGCCGCCTTCCACCAGTCGGCAAGTAGCCACCGTCGAAGACGAACAACCCGAAGAGCGGCCCGCGCCCAAGAAGAAGGGCGGCAGGCCGGCTTGGCAACCGACCTTCTCCTACGAGCAAACTCTTGATGCCCCTGCAAGTTCCACAGCGGCACGAAGCCGTCCAAACACACCACCCGGAAGTGCCATTGGCTCACGCAGATCTCCAAGGGCGAGGGGCTACCGCCGCCTCCAGCCCCTCAGCAGTAGGCTGTTCGACTAGCAGTCGGAGCCAGTCAGGATGAGTTCCCAGATGAGCACGCCGCCTACGTCGTCTTCACAAGCCAAATTGAAGACAAGCGCAGTCGGCGCCGACAGCACCAAGAAGTCAATGTGGCCGCCTCCAGCAACCCCGAGTTCATGCATTGGTCTGAGAAGCCTATCAGCCGGAGCCGGGCCGATCACCCAGAGGTGATGCCGTCTCCCGGCTCTTATGCATTGGTGTTGGACGCCACCCTCGCGACAGAAAGGCGAGCTGCCCATTTCTCCCGTGTGCTGATTGATGGTGGAAGCAACATCAACATACTGTACTGCGACACCATGGAGAAGTTGAACATCAAGGCGAAGCAACTCATGCCAAGCTGGACTGTGTTCCATGGCATCGTACCCGGCTTGTCTTGTTCCCCAATCGGCAAGATCAAGATGGATGTTCTCTTCAGAGACAAGGATCACTTTCGCCGAGAAGCGATCTGGTTTGAAGTACTGGATCTAGAGAGCCCTTACCACGCCTTGCTTGGCCGACCTGCCCTGGCCAAGTTCATGGCTGTGCCCCACTACGCCTACCTCAAGATGAAGATGCCAAGTTCAAAGGGGATCATCACCATAGCCGGAGACTACAAGAAGTCCACCGAGTGCGCTGCGGCTAGCAACCGACTGGCCGAGTCCCTCGTGATTGCTGAAGACAAGAAGATGCTGGACCGAGTCATGGCCATGGCCGGCAAGCAGCCGGCCCTGTTCCCCAACCCCAAGGAATATGATGCTTAGGGCTCCTTCCAGCCAGCCAAGGAAACAAAGAAGATACCTCTGGACCCAGAGAACCCGGAGAGGTTTGCTGTCATTGGTGCAAACCTGGACAGCAAATAGGAAGGCGAGCTCGTCGACTTCCTCCGTGACAATCGGGACATCTTTGCATGGTCCCCAAAGGACATGCCGGGTGTTCCGAAGGATTTCGCCGAGCACAAGCTACACGTCCGAGCGGACGCAAAACCAGCACAAGATCTTGGCCCCTTGGGAAGGCCCATTCGTCATTAGCAAGGCCCTAGGCAACGACTCCTACTACCTGATCGACACACAGAAGCCGAAGGCATGCAAGAGGGATGATTCCGGCAAGGAGTTGGAACGACCATGGAACACCAATCTCCTGAGAAGATTTTACAGTTAAAAGCAGTATGTATCACGCTACCTCTTTGTATTAAGTACAAGACAACGGGCCCCCCGAGGCGCACTCGGGGACTACCCTCTTTTATCTATGAATGACGAGTGTCATACCCATGAATGTACTATTACATTTGATTTTCTATCTGGCACCGGGTTCGACTAGTCGGCCCGGGGACTAGCCGCCTTGAGTTATATTAAAAGTTCTACCTGAAGTCAGACAAGTAGTGTGCCGGCACCCGAGCCCTCTCTTATTGAAAGTCGCAGCTCGAAGAACCGACTGTCCGACTGGCAAGAGCCAAAGGCAGGAAAGGATGCCCACACGAAAAACGGCTAAGGACTAACGAACCTATATAACATAAGCCGGCCTCCCACCACACCTACCGGCTGTCCGAACAGCCGGCTGGCCAGCTTCCCAGTCACTTCATTACAATCCAAGAAAGCTAGAGTACTTGCCCTCCCAACCGGCCAAGCACTTCTCCAGCCATAGACTGCAGAGCAGCTGTCCGGCTGGGAAGGCGGCAACCAAGGGAGGGCGGCAAAGGAAACAGCCAAAGGATGAAAAGCAAGAACAATGGGAAGCCAAACACATGCATGATTATATTTACACATAAGGCCGTCAACAGGCCGGCAGTCAACATAATTTGAATACACCCGCAATGGGTGGAACTGCGCAAACTTAACAAAATATTGTTCGAAGAGCAATAAACAGGAAAGCAAAGATGGCGGATCAGACTAAGGGCGCAATAGGCGAGCCGGGCTGGTCGGTGGAGACGGCAGTGCCGGCTGGCGTGTCTCGGCTTGATCATCGCCGGCTCCAGGCGGCGCGTTCACACGCGCCTCGTTGCTGGAGGCACGATCAAGTTGAGGCTGGCCGGTTGCTCCACCATCTGGCATGGCGTATTCACCATCCTCTCCCTCCTCCTCTTCGCCCTCATCGCTTGAGTCGATCTCCTCTGCCGAGTCCTCACCATCCGCCGGGTTTAGCCCGAACCACTCCTCCGGCTGAGCAATGCCATTATCATCCACCTCAGGAGCAAAGGCGCTGGTGTCGGTGTAGCCGGCGATTGCCAAAGCGCGCTAGATGATAGCCAGCCGCACCGCCTCCAACTCCTCGTCAGCCTCCTGCCGCCAGGTGGCCAGCTGGTCCAAGCTCAACTCGAGATACCAGGCTTTGACGAACTCCAGTGCCCGCCTGGCGCCTGACCGAGCTGCAGAAGCCTTCCAGGCCTCGAAGCAGCCAACCGCTACCTCCAGCCAGTCGGCAGTCTGACTGGGGGTACGGGGAACTGCCTCGCCAGGCCAGAGGGCGGCCAGCACTTCCGCCCCAACGCGCTGAAGACGACGGAGCATGCGGTGAGCCGGCTGGAGGCGGGCTTGGATCGCCAGAAGATGCTCCTCAAGCGACCGACGAGCATTCGGCGCGATCTCCACACCGGCTTGCCTTCGTGCCTCGCGGTGGGCCTCGACAACCTGGTTGGCGGCGGTAGAGTAACCAGGGAAGTACTCTGCACAACAAAGAAAGAGAAAAAAAACAAAGTCGGAGAATGGACTAAATGGCAAGCAGCAAGCAAGAAACGAAGAAGAGGGCGGCCTACCATCGACCAAGTCTTCGATCTGGCCGTAGCCGCTGATCAGCGACTGCCTTGCCTCAGCCCAGCTCGCCGCCTCGGTCTCGTACTCGGCTTGAAGGGCGGCCACGCTGTACTGCACCGCCTCCAGGGCCGCCTTGTGGCTCTCCTCCTGGTCGGCCAGCCACTTGACCAGGCGGTGACGCTCCTGAACCAAGGCGTCAAACTCGGCTTCCTTGGCGCGAAGGGTGGTCTGGGTCCCACCCAGCTGCTCCCTCAGGCTGGCATTGGCCTCTGCAGATATGGCAAAGAAGAAAAAAGCAATAAGAAAGAAGTCGTCAGGAAAGATCCGACCCGACTGCTCAGCAGTCGGCCCGAATCTCGGGGACCACACCCAGTGGGTGCGCTGACGCGCCCCCACGTGAGATAAAAGATGAAGCACTTACTCCGGTTCTCAGTTAGATCAGCAGTCTTCTGGGTCAGCTCCCGAGCCTGGGAGTTGAAGGCAGCCGCACGGAGGTTGTGGTAGTCCTGCAAGTCGGACAGAGAAGCGAACAAGAGCAAGATAAGCAATCAAAGTCTACTAAGAAGTTCCAAGCCGCTTGCTCAGCAGCCGACTCGGAACTCGGGGACTACACCTAGTGGTGCGCTGACGCGCCCCCACGGAAGAGAGCAAGATCAAGAAACATAAAAGTGGGAAGCCTCACCCGAATGGCCGCCCGTGTCGCGAGGAACTCATCATTGTACTGCCTCAGCACGGCGGCCTGGGACTGAAGCCGGTTCTGGACTTCTTGCGCCGCCACGTTCACCACGGCCGTCCCACCACCCGGCGTCCACCCCGAGCTGGCGCTGGCTGTCTCCGGATCCTGGGTCGACGAGCTAGAGCCCGGCGCCGAAGTCGCCTTCCCCGCGTGCTGGCGTGATGACGATCGGACCACCAGGTTCGTCTTCGCAGCCGGGTCACCTCCAGCCGGCCGCACGGGCGGCGCGTCAAGTCGGCCGCCTCGGTCCGCCCCAGTCGGCGATGGCGGTGCCGCCTCCCTCTCCCGGACGACGACGTTGCCCTCCTCCCTCTCCATCCCGGGCAGGTCGCCGCCGGCTTCCTCCGACGGGGGCTTCGGGATCTCGGGCGCCGCGACACGTAGGGGGGTGACAAACAAGGCCCCCTCCGCTGCCGCTGCGGCTGCAGCCTCCGCCTGGGCCTTGGCCGCCGCGTCGGCTTGTGCCTTCGCCGACTCCTCCGCCATCTCCTGCGCCGCCTTGGCACCGGCCGCCCTCAGCTCCTCCGCCTCCCGCTCCTCCCGCGCCTCCCGCGCATTCCGCTCCGTTGCCGCCTGAAGCTGGGCATGAGGGTCCACGCGGCGGGTATTTGCGGATCCTCCAGACGATCCAACCATGGAGGTGGCAGCGATCCGCTCAAGAGAGAGCGGAGCCCTGTTTGATGAGACAAGACAAGGATTCAGAAATCGACAAGAAAAGAAGAAGGAATATGCAAGAGAATCTACACTTACGCCGAAACCGTTTGGACTGCTTCACCACCTTGCGGAAGCGGGCCGCCTTCGCGGCCGCCTCATCCCGCCTGGTCGCCGCCGCCCCTCTCTTGGGCTTCTTCGGCCAACTGCCGAACAAGCCCGCCGCGGCCCGGCGCTTCTGCACGCCGCCTCGAGCAAGCGGCGCGGCGGAGGAACCCGCGCCACGGTCGGACGCCGGCTGGCGGCGCGGGACGATTTCCGCCTCGTCGTCCTCCGGCCAGTCGTCGAAGCTGGCTCCAAGCCCGGAGCCGCCTGCTTCGCCGTCTGCTTCGCCGCCTCCTGCCTCGGTGTTATCATCCATGGCGGCCGCCCCCAAGTCGGGGTCCTCCAAGTCATGCTCCGCCCGGTCGGGGAGAAATTGGCGGTCCGCCCCCGCTGTCCCGGCCGCAGGTCGAAGGAGAGGGCTCTGCCAAGACGTGCCGACTGGTCAGAGTCAGCCAAGAAAAACTTGGTGACAAAACTAAAAGAAGAGAAGATAAAGAAAGCATACCATAGGCGGGGGATTGGCACGGGTGTACGACTCCTTGCCAAACTGCCACTCTGCGGAGAGCTTGCAGTTCGCGAGATAGTTCACCATATGAGCCACCTCGTCATGAGGCATCTCCTTGGTGCACATCCAACTCGGATCGAGTTGGCCGCTCATTTGACTGATCAAATGAGGGCGGCGTTGAAGTGGGAGCACCCGGCGCACCACGAAGGCAGCCAGCAGGTCGGACCCAGTCAGGCCCTCCGACTGGATCATTACCCGGAGTCGGGCGACGGCGGCGGCTCCAGCCGGCGACAGCGTCCTGGCCCGATAGGACCACTGGGGCCGCCTCCCAGCCGGCGGGCCGGCTACGTAAGCCGGCAAATTGACGTAGTCGCCTTGCGGGGCGACATTCTTCACGTAGAAGTACGATTTCTGCCAGAGCTTCACCGACTGGATCAGCGTGATGGCAGGGAAGGGGTTGTCGGCTGCCGGCCTCCGCACCGCGATGAAGGCGCCGCTCTGAGCCGGCACGCCCTGCATGCGGGTGCCAAGCTTGGATTGGAAGAATTCCCCCCAGAGCTCGAGGGTGGGAAGGACGCCGAGGAAGCCCTCGCACAGAGTGACGAAGGCGGACAGCGGCACCACCATGTTTGGAGTGAGGTGGTGCGGCTGGAGCTGATAAAATTTGAGGAAGGAGCGGAAGAAGGCGCTCGCGGGCAGGCCGAGGCCGCGCAGGAAGTGCGAACGAAATATTACCCGCTCGCCTTCCTCCGGCGCCGGCGTGATCTCCTTCTTCGGCGCAAGACGGACCCGCACCTGGTCCTCGCCGGGCATCCGCCGCGTCTTGCGGAGGAAGTCGATGTGGTCCGCGTGGACATTGGAGCCATCCCTGTCTCCGCCGTGCTGCATGACGGCAAGAAGCTGGTCAGAAAGGGCGCGGCGACGGCGAAATCACGGCCCTGCGGCGGCGAAGCTGCGGGGTAGTGCGAAGACTAGAGGGACGGCGTGGCGGCGAAGGGCTGCTGCGGCGGAGAAGGAAAGGAAGAAAATGGCGGAGCGAGGGGAGCGTGCGAGCGCCTGCCGTTCCCCCTCCTCCCCCTACTTATAGCCTCGTGCGGCGAAGCCGAGGAGGTGAGGCGTGGGGGGGAACATGGGATTAACTGCGTCCACTCCCCCACGTTCCGCGATTACTGCGCCCTAACGACATGCAGAAACTGCCGCCGGAAGGCGTGCGGCCCGCTTTGGGCCACAAAGAATCCGCGCCTGGGCCTAGGCGTGGGAGTGATGGGCCCCCGGCCTGCGGCGATGTCCTGTCGCACGCGTGGGTTGGCAAGCTTTTTTCAGCCGGAGGGTGCCACGTGGTACGCGGGCGGCGAGCGGCCGGCCCGCAACCCGGCGTGCGCACCAACCGACTCCCGCCTTCAGACTTCAAAATCTCGCCAAGACGGCGTACCCAACCGAAGCCGGCTCCTAGCTGCTGGCTCTTCAAGATAGGAAGCTGACCGAGCTTCTCGTCCTCTTCTCAGCCTCGAAGCCCAACCAGCTTCGGGGACTACTGTCGGAGTAAATGGCCACGGGTAGCCTAACCGACTCCCCCTGGCTCTCTAAAAAATTATCAGGCCGATTGGGCCTTCAAGTATCCAAAACACAGGGCCGCCTTCCCCTGGTCGGCTATCTCACAGGCCGACTACCGGAAGGCGACCCGACCTCCAAAAAACCTTCCCGAAGATAACCATAAGATGGCCGACTCCCAAAAGCCGGCCATAAGTAGACCGACTCCCAGAAGCCGGCCACAAGAAGACCGACTCCCGGAAGCCTGCCAAGACTGCACCCACCAGGGCTGCACCCACATAACGGTGATGAGACGGGGCGTGGCCACAGTACAGCCTGCCACCCCCGAATCCCGGAGCATGCATGGCCACAGTGCGCCGTACGGGTCAGCCATCCCCCGTCCGGCGCGACACTGTTGCCATGTTGACCGTGACGTCACCCACGACAGGCGCCAGTACGGCCCGCGGGCGGCAGGCCCCTTCAGCTAGAGAGACGCTCGAAGGCAGCCCGGCCTCCCCTAGTCGGCCTGAGGTGTAGCTGGCTCCCAATAGCCGGCTACCTCCCTCCCTCGAAGTATGTGCATTATTAAGGAGACAAGACGAGGTGAGGCTATAGTGAGAGCCCGCCAGGCGGCGGCACTGTAGCCACGCTTACCTCGACAAAGCTCTCGTCATCAGGGGCGAGGCAACAGTAACCAGCCGCCGACAAAGCCCCTGGGCGGTGGGGCCGGCATGTCAACCAAGAGGCCGGCAGCCGGCGGGCCCCAGCGGCCAGCGGAGAAGCCGGCGAGCACAGACACTGACGGCTGGGACCCGCATCCAGCCGTATTACCATTGTATCCCTGGGGGGTAGGCCTATATAAACCCCCCAGGACACCCATGCAAAGGGTTGATCTCGAAGATAGTTTTAGCCACCACGTAGAGGGAAGAGGAGAGCTAGCCTTGCCTTTCTTCCTCCTCTAGCCAAACAGCTCAAGGAGCACTTGTAGCTACTTATGTTGATCTAGTGATCATGCGGAGACCCCGCAGAGCAGGACTAGGGGTGTTATCTCCACAGAAAGCCCCGAACCTGGGTAAGATTCGCCGGCGTGCATGTCTTCGACTTATCCCGTTTCCAGGCACCGGCGATGTCTTACTGGCTCCCACAGTGATAAGCCACCCGTTGGCATATGTCGCACCTACCACCCGACATTCGGTACATCGAAACATATAAACTCATAATATAACTGTCATCGAAACTTTAAGCGTGCGGACCCTACGGGTTCGAGAACTATGTAGACATGACCGAGACACGTCTCCGGTCAATAACCAATAGCGGAACCTGGATGCTCATATTGGCTCCCACATATTCTACGAAGATCTTTATCGGTCAGACCGCATAACAACTTACGTTGTTCCCTTTGTCATCGGTATGTTACTTGCCCGAGATTCGATCGTCGGTATCTCAATACCTAGTTCAATCTCATTACAGGCACGTCTCTTTACTCGTTCTGTAATACATCATCCCGCAACTAACTCATTAGTTGCAATGCTTGCAAGACCTAAGTGATGTGTGTTACCGAGTGGGCCCAAAGATACCTCTTCGACAATCGGAGTGACAAATCCTAATCTCGAAATACGCCAACCCAACAAGTACCTTTGGAGACACCTGTAGAGCACCTTTATAATCACCCAGTTAGGTTGTGACAATTGGTAGCACACAAAGTGTTCCTCCGGTAAACGGGAGTTGCATAATCTCATAGTCATAGGAACATGTATAAGTCATGAAGAAATCAATAGCAATATACTAAACGATCGAGTGCTAAGCTAATGGAATGGGTCAAGTCAATCACATCATTCTCCTAATGATGTGATCCCGTTAATCAAATGACAACTCATGTCTATGGCTAGGAAACATAACCATCTTTGATCAACGAGCTAGTCAAGTAGAGGCATACTAGTGACACTCTGTTTGTCTATGTATTCACACAAGTATTATGTTTCCGGTTAATAAAATTCTAGCATGAATAATAAACATTTATCATGATATAAGGAAATAAATAATAACTTTATTATTGCCTCTAGGGCATATTTCCTTCAGTCTCCCACTTGCACTAGAGTCAATAATCTAGATTACACAGTAATGATTCTAATACCCATGGAGCCTTGGTGCTGATCATGTTTTTCTCGTGGAAGAGGCTTAGTCAACGGGTCTGCAACATTCAGATCCGTATGTATCTTGCAAATTTCTATGTCTCCCACCTGGACTAAATCCCAAATGGAATTGAAGCGTCTCTTGATGTGCTTGGTTCTCTTGTGAAATCTGGATTCCTTCGCCAAGGCAATTGCACCAGTATTATCACAAAAGATTTTCATTGGACCCGATGCACTAGGTATGACACCTAGATCGGATATGAACTCCTTCATCCAGACTCCTTCATTTGCTGCTTCCGAAGCAGCTATGTACTCCGCTTTACACGTAGATCCCGCCACAACACTTTGTTTAGAACTGCACCAACTGACAGCTCCACCGTTCAATGTAAACACGTATCCGGTTTGCGATTTAGAATCGTCCGGATCAGTGTCAAAGCTTGCATCGACGTAACCATTTACGACTAGCTCTTTGTCACCTCCATAAACGAGAAACATATCCTTAGTCCTTTTCAGGTATTTCAGGATGTTCTTGACCGCTGTCCAGTGATCCACTCCTGGATTACTTTGGTACCTCCCTGCAAAACTTATAGCAAGGCACACATCAGGTCTGGTACACAACATTGCATACATGATAGAGCCTATGGCTGAAGCATAGGGAACATCTTTCATCTTCTCTCTATCTTCTGTAGTGGTCCGGCATTGAGTCTTACTCAACTTCACACCTTGTAACACAGGCAAGAACCCTTCCTTTGCTTGATCCATTTTGAACTTCTTCAAAACTTTGTCAAGGTATGTGCTTTGTGAAAGTCCAATTAAGCGTCTTGATCTATCTCTATAGATCTTGATGGCCAATATATAAGCAGCTTCACCGAGGTCCTTCATTGAAAAACTCTTATTCAAGTATCCCTTTATGCTATCCAGAAATTCTATATCATTTCCAATCAATAATATGTCATCCACATATAATATCAGAAATGCTACAGAGCTCCCACTCACTTTCTTGTATATACAGGCTTCTCCAAAAGTCTGTATAAAACCAAATGCTTTGATCACACGATCAAAGCGTTTATTCCAACTCCGAGAGGCTTGCACTAGTCCATAAATGGATCGCTGGAGCTTGCACACTTTGTTAGCTCCTTTTGGATCGACAAAACCTTCTGGTTGCATCATATACAACTCTTCTTCCAGATATCCATTCAGGAATGCAGTTTTGACATCCATTTGCCAAATTTCATAATCATAAAATGCGGCAATTGCTAACATGATTCGGACAGACTTAAGCATCGCTACGGGTGAGAAAGTCTCATCGTAGTCAATCCCTTGAACTTGTCGAAAACCTTTCGCAACAAGTCGAGCTTTATAGACAGTAACATTACCGTCAGCGTCAGTCTTCTTCTTGAAGATCCATTTATTCTCAATGGCTTGCTGATCATCGGGCAAGTCAACCAAAGTTCATACTTTGTCCTCATACATGGACCCCATCTCAGATTTCATGGCTTCAAGCCATTTTGCGGAATCTGGGCTCACCATTGCTTCTTCATAGTTCGTAGGTTCGTCATGGTCTAGTAACATAACCTCCAGAACAGGATTACCGTACCACTCTGGTGCGGATCTTACTCTGGATGACCTACCAGGTTCAGTAACAACTTGATCTGAAGTTCCATGATCATCATCATTAACTTCCTCACTAATTTGTATAGACGTCATAGGAACCGGTTTCTGTGATGAACTACTTTCCAATAAGGGAGCAGGTACGGTTACCTCATCAAGTTCTACTTTCCTCCCACTCGCTTCTTTCAAGAGAAACTCCTTCTCTAGAAAGGATCCATTCTTAGCAACGAATGTTTTGCCTTCGGATCTGTGATAGAAGGTGTACCCAACAGTCTCCTTTGGGTATCCTATGAAGACACATTTCTCCAATTTTGGGTTCGAGCTTATCAGGTTGAAGTTTTTTGACATAAGCATCGCAGCCCCAAACTTTAAGAAACGACAACTTTGGTTTCTTGCCAAACCACAGTTCATAAGGCGCATCTCAACGGATTTTGATGGTGTCCTATTTAACGTGAATGCGGCCGTCTCTAAAGCATAACCCCAAAACGATAGCGGTAAATCAGTAAGAGACATCATAGATCGCACCATATCTAGTAAAGTACGATGACGATGTTCAGACACACCATTACGATGTGGTGTTCCGGGTGGCGTGAGTTGCGAAACTATTCCGCATTGTTTCAAACGTAGACCAAACTCGTAACTCAAATATTCTCCTCCACGATCAGATCGTAGAAACTTCATTTTCTTGTTACGATGATTTTCAACTTCACTCTGAAATTCTTTGAACTTTTCAAATGTTTCAGACTTATGTTTCATTAAGTAGATATACCCATATCTGCTTAAATCATCTGTGAAGGTGAGAAAATAACGATACCCGCTGCGAGCCTCAATATTCATTGGTCCACATACATCAGTATGTATGATCTCCAATAAATCAGTTGCTCGCTCCATAGTTCTGGAGAACAGCGTTTTAGTCATGTTGCCCATGAGGCATGGTTCGCAAGTACCAAGCGATTCATAATCAAGTGATTCCAAAAGTCCATCAGTATGGAGTTTCTTCACGCGCTTTACACCAATATGACCCAAACGGCAGTGCCACAAATAAGTTGCACTATCATTATCAACTCTGCATCTTTTGGCTTCAACATTATGAATATGTGTATCACTACTATCGAGATTCATCAAAAATAGACCACTCTTCAAGGGTGCATGACCATAAAATATATTACTCATATTAATAGAACAACCATTATTCTCTGATTTAAATGAATAACCGGCTCGCATCAAACAAGATCCAGATATAATGTTCATGCTCAATGCTGGCACCAAATAACAATTATTTAGGTCTAATACTAATCCCGAAGGTAGATGTAGAGGTAGCGTGCCGACGGTGATCACATCGACTTTGGAACCGTTTCCCACGCGCATCGTCACCTCGTCCTTGGCCAGTGTTCGCTTAATCCGTAGTCCATGTTTTGAGTTGCAAATATTAGCAACAGAACCAGTATCAAATACCCACGTGCTACTGCGAGCTCTGGTAAGGTACACATCAATAACATGTATATCACATATACCTTTGTTCACCTTGCCATCCTTCTTATCCGCCAAATACTTGGGGCAGTTCCGCTTCCAGTGACCAGTCTGCTTGCAGTAGAAACACTCACTCTCGGGCTTAGGTCCAGACTTGGGTTTCTTCTCTTGAGCAGCAACTTGCTTGCTGTTCTTCTTGAAGTTCCCCTTTTTCTTCCCTTTGCCCTTTTTCTTGAAACTGGTGGTCTTATTGACCATCAACACTTGATGCTCCTTCTTGATTTCTACCTCCGTAGCTTTTAGCATTGCGAAGAGCTCGGGAATTGTCTTATCCATCCCTTGCATGTTATAGTTCATCATGAAGCTCTTGTAGCTTGGTGGCAGTGATTGAAGAATTCTGTCAATGACGCTATCATCCGGAAGATTAACTCCTAGTTGAATCAAGTGATTGTTATACCCAGACATTCTGAGTATATGCTCACTGACAGAACTATTCTCCTCCATCTTGCAGCTGTAGAACTTATTGGAGACTTCATATCTCTCAATCCGGGCATTTGCTTAAAATATTAACTTCAACTCCTGAAACATCTCATATGCTCCATGACGTTCAAAGCGTCGTTGAAGTCCCGGTTCTAAGCCGTAAAGCATGGCACACTGAACTATCGAGTAGTCATCAGCTTTGCTCTGCCAGACGTTCATAACATCTGGTGTTGCTCCTGCAGCAGGTTTGGCACCTAGCGGTGCTTCCAGGACATAATTCTTCTGTGCAGCAATGAGGATAATCCTCAAGTTACGGACCCAGTCCGTGTAATTGCTACCATCATCTTTCAACTTTGCTTTCTCAAGGAACGCATTAAAATTCAACGGAACAACAGCACGGGCCATCTATCTACAATCAACATAGACAAGCAAGATACTATCAGGTACTAAGTTCATGATAAATTTAAGTTCAATTAATCATATTACTTAAGAACTCCCACTTAGATAGGCATCCCTCTAATCCTCTAAGTGATCACGTGATCCATATCAACTAAACCATAACCGATCATCACGTGAAATGGAGTAGCTTTCAATGGTGAACATCATTATGTTGATCATATCTACTATATGATTCACGCTCGACCTTTCGGTCTCAGTGTTCCGAGGCCATATCTGCATATGCTAGGCTCGTCAAGTTTAACCTGAGTATTCTGCGTGTGCAAAACTGGCTTGCACCCGTTGTAGATGGACATAGAGCTTATCACACCCGATCATCACGTGGTGTCTGGGCACGATGAACTTTGGCAACGGTGCATACTCTGGGAGAACACTTTTATCTTGAAATTTAGTGAGAGATCATCTTATAATGCTACCGTCAATCAAAGCAAGATAAGATGCATAAAAGATACACATCACATGCAATCAATATAAGTGATATGATATGGCCATCATCATCTTGTGCTTGTGATCTCCATCTCCGAAGCACCATCATGATCACCATCGTCACTGGCGCGACACCTTGATCTTCATTGTAGCATCGTTCTCGTCTCCTCAATCTTATGCTTCTACGACTATCGCTACCGCTTAGTGATAAAGTAAAGAATTACTGGGCGATTGGATTGCATACAATAAAGCGATAACCATATGGCTCCTGCCAGTTGCTGATAACTCGGTTACAAAACATGATCATCTCATACAATAAAATTTAGCATCATACTTTGACCATATCACATCACAACATGCCCTGCAAAAACAAGTTAGACGTCCTCTACTTTGTTGTTGCAAGTTTTACATGGCTGCTACGGGCTGAGCAAGAACCGTTCTTACCTACGCATCAAAACCACAACGATAGTTTGTCAAGTTGGTGCTGTTTTAACCTTCGCAAGGACCGGGCGTAGCCACACTCGGTTCAACTAAAGTTGGAGAAACTGACACCTGCCAGCCACCTGTGTGCAAAGCACGTCGGTAGAACCAGTCTCGCGTAAGCGTACGCGTAATGTCGGTCCGGGCCGCCTCATTCAACAATACCGCCGAACCAAAGTGTGACATGCTGGTAAGCAGTATGACTTATATCACCCACAACTCACTTGTGTTCTACTCGTGCATATGACATCTACGCATAAAACCAGGCTCGGATGCCACTGTTGGGGAACGTAGTAATTTCAAAAAAACTCCTACGCACACGCAAGATCATGGTGATGCATAGCAACGAGAGGGGAGAGTGTTGTCCACGTACCCTCGTAGACCGAAAGTGGAAGTGTTAGCACAACGCGGTTGATGTAGTCGTACGTCTTCACGATCCGACCGATCAAGTACCGAACGCACGGCACCTCCGAGTTCAGCACACGTTCAGCCCGATGACGTCCCTCGAACTCCGATCCAGCCGAGTGTTGAGGGAGAGTTTTGTTGGGGAACGTAGTAATTTCAAAAATTTCCTACGCACACGCAAGATCATGGTGATGCATAGCAACGAGAGGGGAGAGTGTTGTCCACGTACCCTCGTAGACCGACAGCGGAAGCGTTATCACAACTCGGTTGAGGTAGTCGTACGTCTTCACGATCCGACCGATCAAGTACCGAACGTACGGCACCTCCGAGCTCTACACACGTTCAGCTCGATGACGTCCCTCGAACTCCGATCCAGCCGAGTGTTGAGGGAGAGTTTCATCAGCATGACGGCGTGGTGACGATGATGATGTTGTACCGACGCAGGGCTTCGCCTAAGCTCTGCAACGGTATTATCGAGGCGTAATCTGGTGGAGGGGGGCACCGCACACGGCTAAAATATTGTATATCAAGTGTGTCTAGAGGTGCCCCCTGCCCCCGTATATAAAGGAGCAAGGGGGAGGCCAGCTGCCTATGGGCGCGCCAAGGAGAGGGGGGAGTCCTCCTCCTAGTAGGAGTAGGACTCCCCTTTCCTAGTCCTACTAGGAAAAGAAGGGGGAAGGAAAGAGAGGGAGAGGGAGAGGGAAAGGGGGCTGCGCCCCCCTCTCGAGTCCAACTAGGACTCCTCCTGGGAGGGGGCGCGCCACCTCCTGGCTGCTGCCCTCTCTCTCCCCTCAAGGCCCACTAAGGCCCAATACTTCCCCGGGGGGTTCCGGTAACCCTCCGGCACTCCGGTTTAATCCGAAACTTCTCCGGAACACTTCCGGTGTCCGAATATAGTCGTCCAATGTATCAATCTTAACGTCTCGACCATTTCGAGACTCCTCGTCATGTCCGTGATCACATCCGGGACTCCGAACAACCTTCGGTACATCAAAACATGTAAACTCATAATAAAACTGTCATCGTATCTTTAAGCGTGCGGACCCTTCGGGTTCAAGAACTATGTAGACATGACCGAGACATGTCTCCGGTCAATAACCAATAGCGGGACCTGGATGCCCATATTGGCTCCCACATATTCTACGAAGATCTTTATCGGTCAGACCGCATAACAACATACGTTGTTCCCTTTGTCATCGGTATGTTACTTGCCCGAGATTCGATCGTCGGTATCTCGATACCTAGTTCAATCTCGTTACCGGCAAGTCTATTTACTCGTTCCGTAACACATCATCCTGGAACTAACTCATTAGTCACAATGCTTGCAAGGCTTATAGTGATGTGCATTACCGAGTGGGCCCAGAGATACCTCTCCGACAATCGGAGTGACAAATCCTAATCTCGAAATACGCCAACCCAACAAGTACCTTTGGAGACACCTGTAGAGCACCTTTATAATCACCCATTTACGTTGTGACGTTTGGTTGCACACAAAGTGTTCCTCCGGTATACGGGAGTTGCATAATCTCATAGTCATAGGAACATGTATAAGTCATGAAGAAAGCAATAGCAACATACTAAACGATCGGGTGCTAAGCTAACGGAATGGGTCAAGTCAATCACGTCATTCTCCTAATGAGGTGATCCCGTTAATCAAATGACAACTCATGTCTATGGCTAGGAAACATAACCATCTTTGATTAACGAGCTAGTCAAGTAGAGGCATACTAGTGACACTCTGTTTGTCTATGTATTCACACATGTATTATGTTTCCGGTTAATACAGTTCTAGCATGAATAATAAACATTTATCATGATATAAGGAAATATATAATACTTTATTATTGCCTCTAGGGCATATTTCCTTCAGTCTCCCACTTGCACTAGAGTGAATAATCTAGTTCACATCGCCATGTGATTTAACATCAATAATTCACATCACCATGTGATTAACACCCATAGTTCACATCTCTATGTGACCAACACTCAAAGGGTTCACTAGAGTCAATAATCTAGTTCACATCGCTATGTGATTAACAACCAAAGAGTACTAAGGTGTGATCATGTTTTGATTGTGAGATAATTTTAGTCAACGGGTCTGTCACATTCAGATCCATAAGTGTTTTGCAAATTTCTATGTCTACAATGCTCTGCACGGAGCTACTCTAGCTAATTGCTCCCACTTTCAATATGTATCTAGATCGAGACTTAGAGTCATCTAGATTTAGTGTCAAAACTTGCATCGATGTAACCTTTTACGACGAACCTTTTGTCACTTCCATAATCGAGAAACATATCCTCATTCCACTAAGGATAATTTTGACCGCTGTCCAGTGATCTACTCCTAGATCACTATTGTACTCCCTTGCCAAAATCAGTGTAGGGTATACAATAGATCTGGTACACAGCATGGCATACTTTATAGAACCTATGGCCGAGGCATAGGGAATGACTTTCATTCTCTTTCTATCTTCTGCCGTGGTCGGGCTTTGAGTCTTACTCAATTTCATACCTTGTAACACAGGCAAGAACTCTTTCTTTGACTGTTCTATTTTGAACTACTTCAAAATCTTTGTTAAGGTATGTACTCATTGAAAAAACTTATCAAGCGTCTTGATCTATCTCTATAGATCTTGATGCTCAATATGTAAGCAGGTTCACCGAGGTCTTTCTTTGAAAAACTCCTTTCAAACACTCCTTTATGCTTTGCAGAATAATTCTACATTATTTCCGATCAACAATATGTCATTCACATATACTTATCAGAAATGTTGTAGTGATCCCACTCACTTTCTTGTAAATACAGGCTTCACCGCAAGTCTGTATAAAACTATATCCTTTGATCAACTTATCAAAGCGTATATTCCAACTCCGAGATACTTGCACCAGTCCATAGATGGATCGTTGGAGCTTGCATATTTTGTTAGCACCTTTAGGATTGACAAAACCTTCTGGTTGCATCATATACAACTCTTCTTTAATAAATCCATTAAGGAATGCAGTTTTGTTTATCCATTTGCCATATTTCATAAAATGCGGCAATTGTTAACATGATTCAGACAGACTTAAGCATAGATACGAGTGAGAAACTCTCATCGTAGTCAACACCTTGAACTTGTCGAAAAACCTTTTTGCGACAATTCTAGATTTGTTGATAGTAACACTACTATCAGCGTCCGTCTTCCTCTTGACGATCCATTTATTCTCAATTGCTTGCCGATCATCGGGCAAGTCAACCAAAGTCCACACTTTGTTCTCATACATGGATCTCATCTCAGATTTCATGGCCTCAAGCCATTTTGCGGAATCTGGGCTCACCATCGCTTCTTCATAGTTCGTAGGTTCGTCATGGTCTAGTACCATAACCTCCAGAACAGGATTACCGTACCACTCTGGTGCGGATCTTACTCTGGTTTACCTACGAGGTTTGGTAGTAACTTGATCTGAAGTTACATGATCATCATCATTAACTTCCGCACTAATTGGTGTAGAAGACACAGGAACAGATTTCTGTGATGAACTACTTTCCAACAAGGGAGCAGGTACAGTTACCTCATCAAGTTCTACTTTCCTCCCACTCACTTCTTTCGAGAGAAACTCCTTCTCTAGAAAGGATCCATACTAAGCAACAAATGTCTTGCCTTCGGATCTGTGATAGAAGGTGTACCCAACTGTCTCCTTTGGGTATCCTATGAAGACACATTTCTCCGATTTGGGTTTGAGCTTATCAGGATGAAACTTTTTCACATAAGCATTGCAATCCCAAATTTTAAGAAATGACAACTTTGGTTTCTTGCCAAACCACAGTTCATAAGACGTCGTCTCAACGGATTTTGATGGTGCCCTATTTAACGTGAATGCAGCTGTCTCTAATGCATAACCCCAAAACGATAGTGGTAGATCGGTAAGAGACATCATATATCGCACCATATCTAATAAAGTACGGTTACGATGTTCGGACACACCATTACACCGTGGTGTTCCAGGTGGTGTGAGTAGTGAAACTATTTCACATTGTTTTAACTGAAGGCCAAACTCGTAACTCAAATACTCTTCTCTACGATCAGATCGTAGAAACTTTATTTTTCTTGTTACGATGATTTTCCACTTCACTCTGAAATTCTTTGAACTTTTCAAATGTTTCAGACTTATGTTTCATTAAGTAGATATACCCATATCTGCTCAAATCTTCTGTGAAGGTGAGAAAATAACGATATCCGCCACGAGCCTCAATATTCATCGGACCACATACATCTGTATGTATGATTTCCAATAAATCTGTTGCTCTCTCCATAGTTCCGGAGAACGGCGTTTTAGTCATCTTGCCCATGAGGCATGGTTCGCAAGCATCAAGTGATTCATAATCAAGTGATTCCAAAATCCCATCAGTATGGAGTTTCTTCATGCGCTTTACACCAATATGACCTAAACGGCAGTGCCACAAATAAGTTGCACTATCATTATTAACTTTGCATCTTTTGGCTTCAATATTATGATTTATGTGTATCACTACGATCGAGATCCAACAAACCATTTTCGTTGGTGTGTATGACCATAGAAGGTTTTTATTCATGTAAACAGAACAACAATTGTTCTCTAACTTAAATGAATAACCGTATTGCAAAACATGATCAAATCATATTCATGCTCAACGCAAACACCAAATAACACTTATTTAGTTTCAACACTAATCCCAAAAGTATAGGGAGTGTGCGATGATGATCATATCAATCTTGGAACTACTTCCAACACACATCGTCACCTCGCCTTTTACTAGTCTCTGTTTATTCTGCAACTCCCGTTTCAAGTTACTACTCTTAGCAACTGAACCAGTATCAAATACCGAGGGGTTGCTATAAACACTAGTAAAGTACACATCAATAACATGTATATCCAATATACCTTTGTTCACTTTGCCATCCTTCTTATCCACCAAATAGTTGGGGTAGTTCCGCTTCCAGTGACCAGTCCCTTTGCAGTAGAAGCACTTAGTCTCAGGCTTAGGTACAGACTTGGGCTTTTTCACTTGAGTAGCAACTTGCTTGCCGTTCTTTTGAAGTTCCCCTTCTATCCCTTTGCCCTTGTCTTGAAACTAGTGGTCTTGTTAACCATCAACACTTGATGTTTTTCTTGATTTCTACCTTCGTTGATTTCAGCATCACGAAGAGCTCGGGAATTACTTTCGTCATCCCTTGCATACTATAGTTCATCACGAAGTTCTACTAACTTGGTGATGGTGACTAGAGAATTCTGTCAATCACTATTTTATCTGGAAGATTATCTCCCACTTGATTCAAGCGATTGTAGTACCCAGACAATCTGAGCACATGCTCACTAGTTGAGCGATTCTCCTCCATCTTTTAGCTATAGAACTTGTTGGAGATTTCATATCTCTCAACTCGGGTATTTGCTTGAAATATTAACTTCAACTCCTGGAACATCTCATATGGTCCATGACGTTCAAAACGTCTTTGAAGTCCCGATTCTAAGCCGTTAAGCATGGAGCACTAAACTATCAAGTAGTCATCATATTGAGCTAGCCAAACGTTCATAACGTCTGCATCTGCTCCTGCAATAGGTCTGTCACCTAGCGGTGCATCAAGGACATAATTTTTCTGTGCAACAATGAGGATAATCCTCAGATCACGGATCCAATCCGCATCTTTGCTACTAACATCTTTCAACATAATTTTCTCTAGGAACATATCAAAAATAAACACAGGGAAGCAACAATGCGAGCTATTGATCTACAACATAATTTGCAAAATACTATCAGGACTAAGTTCATGATAAATTTAAGTTCAATTAATCATATTACTTAAGAACTCCCACTTAGATAGACATCCCTCTAATCATCTAAGTGATTACGTGATCCAAATCAACTAAACCATGTCCGATCATCACGTGAGATGGAGTAGTTTCAATGGTGAACATCACTATGTTGATCATATCTACTATATGATTCACGCTCGACCTTTCGGTCTCTGTGTTCCGAGGCCATATCTGTATATGCTAGGCTCGTCAAGTTTAACCTGAGTATTCCGCGTGTGCAACTGTTTTGCACCCGTTGTATTTGAACGTAGAGCCTATCACACCCGATTAACACGTGGTGTCTCAGCACGAAGAACTTTCGCAACGGTGCATACTCAGGGAGAACACTTTTATCTTGAAATTTTAGTGAGAGATCATCTTATAATGCTACCATCAATCAAAGCAAGATAAGATGCATAAAGGATTAACATCACATGCAATCAATATAAGTGATATGATATGGCCATCATCATCTTGTGCTTGTGATCTCCATCTCCGAAGCACCGTGCTCGTGATCTCCATCTTCGAAGCACCGTCATGATCACCATCGTCACCGGCGCGACACCTTGATCTCCATCGTAGTATCGTTGTCGTCTCGCCAACTTATTGCTTTTACGACTATCGCGACCGCTTAGTGATAAAGTAAAACTATTACATGGCGATTGCACCTCATACAATAAAGCGACAACCATATGGCTCCTGCCAGTTGCTGATAACTCGGTTACAAAACATGATCATCTCATACAACAAATTATATCACATCATGTCTTGACCATATCACATCACAACATGCCCTGCAAAAACAAGTTAGACGTCCTCTACTCTGTTGTTGCATGTTTTACGTGGCTGCTACGGGCTTAGCAAGAACCGTTCTTACCTACGCATCAAAACCACAACGATAGTTTGTCAAGTTGGTGCTGTTTTAACCTTCGCAAGGACCGGGCGTAGCCACACTCGGTTCAACTAAAGTGAGAGAGACAGACACCCGCCAGTCACCTTTAAGCAACGAATGCTCGCAACGGTGAAACCAGTCTCGCGTAAGCGTACGCGTAATGTCAGTCCGGGCCGCTTCATCTCACAATACCGCTGAACCAAAGTATGACATGCTGGTAAGCAGTATGACTTATATCGCCCACAACTCACTTGTGTTCTACTCGTGCATAGCATCAACGCATAAAACCTGGCTCTGATACCACTGTTGGGGAACGTAGTAATTTCATAAATTTCCTATGCACACGCAAGATCATGGTGATGCATAGCAACGAGAGGGGAGAGTGTTGTCCACGTACCCTCGTAGACCGACAGCGGAAGCGTTATCACAACGCGGTTGATGTAGTCGTACGTCTTCACGATCCGACCGATCAAGTACCGAACGTACGGCACCTCCGAGCTCTACACACGTTCAGCTCGATGACGTCCCTCGAACTCCGATCCAGCCGAGTGTTGAGGGAGAGTTTCATCAGCACGACGGCGTGGTGACGATGATGATGTTCTACCGACGCAGGGCTTCGCCTAAGCTCTGCAATGGTATTATCGAGGTGTAATCTGGTGGAGGGGGGCACCGCACACGGCTAAAATATCGTATATCAAGTGTGTCTAGAGGTGCCCCCCTGCCCCCGTATATAAAGGAGCAAGGGGGAGGCCGGCTGCCTATGGGCGCGCCAAGGAGAGGGGGGAGTCCTCCTCCTAGTAGGAGTAGGACTCCCCTTTCCTAGTCCTACTAGGAAAAGAAGGGGGGGAAGGAAAGAGAGGGAGAGGGAGAGGGGAAAGGGGGCTGCGCCCCCCTCTCCTAGTCCAACTAGGACTCCTCCTGGGAGGGGGCACGCCACCTCCTGGCTGCTGCCCTCTCTCTCCCCTCAAGGCCCACTAAGGCCCAATACTTCCCCGGGGGGTTCCGGTAACCCTCCGGCACTCCGGTTTAATCCGAAACTTCTCCGGAACACTTCTGGTGTCCGAATATAGTCGTCCAATATATCAATCTTTACGTCTCGACCATTTCGAGACTCCTTGTCATGTCCGTGATCACATCCGGGACTCCGAACAACCTTCGGTACATAAAAACATATAAACTCATAATAAAACTGTCATCGTAACTTTAAGCGTGCGGACCCTTCGGGTTCGAGAACTATTTAGACATGACCGAGACACCTCTCCGGTCAATAACCAATAGCGGGACCTAGATGCCCATATTGGCTCCCACATATTCTACGAAGAACTTTATCGGTCAGACCGCATAACAACATACGTTGTTCCCTTTGTCATCGGTATGTTACTTGCCCGAGATTCGATCGTCGGTATCTCGATACCTAGTTCAATCTCGTTACCGGCAAGTCTCTTTACTCGTTCCGTAATACATCATCCCGCAACTAACTCATTAGTCACAATGCTTGCAAGGCTTATAGTGATGTGCGTTACCGAGTGGACCTAGAGATACCTCTTCGACAATCGGAGTGACAAATCCTAATCTCGAAATACGCCAACCCAACAAGTACCTTTGGAGACACCTGTAGAGCACCTTTATAATCACCCAGTTACGTTGTGATGTTTGGTAGCACACAAAGTGTTCCTCCGGTAAACGGGAGTTGCATAATCTCATAGTCATAGGAACATGTATAAGTCATGAAGAAATCAATAGCAATATACTAAACGATCGAGTGCTAAGCTAACGGAATGGGTCAAGTCAATCACATCATTCTCCTAATGACGTGATCCCATTTATCAAATGACAACTCATGTCTATGGCTAGGAAACATAACCATCTTTGATCAACGAGCTAGTCAAGTAGAGGCATACTAGTGACACTCTGTTTGTCTATGTATTCACACAAGTATTATGTTTCCGGTTAATACAGTTCTAGCATGATTAATAAACATTTATCATGATATAAGGAAATAAATAATAACTTTATTATTGCCTCTAGGGCATATTTCCTTCAGTTAAGGTGTCCACTATGACCCAAACTGCATCGTTGCCTCGCTGAGTTTTAGGTAGCCCTGTGACAAAATCCATGCAGACATCATCCCATTTCCATTGTGAAACTGGCAATGGTTGGAGAAGCCCGGCTGGCTTCTGTTGTTCTGCCTTCCCCTTGTTGCATATGTCGCAACAGGCCACAAAATAGGCAATGTCTTTCTTCATTCCATCCCACCAGAATATTTGCCGAAGGTCTTCATACATTTTAGTACCTCCAGGGTGAATAGCATACGCAGATTCGTGTGCTTCCGACAGGATTTTCTTCCTTAAACCCGCCTGACTGGGTACACAAATCCTTCCACGGAATCGGAGGGTACCATGTTGATCCTTAGAAAAGTCTGAAGTTTGTCCTGCTAACATACTCTTGGCACGTTTTTGCAGGACGGTGTCACCTGGCTGGGCCTTGCGGATCTCTTCCTCGAGTGTAGGTACAACTTCCATAATATTAGCAAGACCAGCATCAACTATGACCAGGTTGAGCTGAGCAATCTCCTCTTGAAGTTCAGGAGGCAAGGATTCCATTATGGTATTCAGGCTGACAGGCTTTCGGCTGAGTGCATCGGCAACCACGTTGGCCTTACCCGGGTGGTAATTTATTCCAAGATCATAGTCCTTGACTAACTCAAGCCATCTTTGTTGATGAAGATTTAAATCTGGGTGAGTAAATATATACTTGAGACTTTTGTGGTCGGTAAAATTTTGGCACCTCTTCCCAATGAGGTAGTGTCTTCAAATTTTTAGAGCATGAACCACCGCGGCCAATTCCAGATCATGATTAGGATAATTTCCCTCGTGGGGTCGTAGCTGTCGCGATGCATATGCTACCACCTTGCCGTCTTGCATAAGTACGCATCCAAGACCCTGTCTGGAGGCGTCGCAGTACACATAAAAGCTGCGGTAGATGTTTGGAAGAGTCAACACAGGTGCTGTCGTCAGCCGGATTTTTAGCTCATTGAAACTTTTCTCACAGTCCCCAGTCCATTCAAACTTCTTATCTTTCTTGAGCAGCTCCGTCATGGGTTTAGCAATCTTGGAAAACCCTTCAATGAAACGACGGTAGTAGCCGGCTAATCCAAGAAAACTCCAGATTTGTGATACGGTTGTGGGTGCCAACCAATAGAGCACATCCTTTACTTTGCTCGGGTCCACGGCTATACCTTCTGCGGACAGCACATGTCCAAGAAATCCAACTCGCTTGAGCCAAAACTTGCATTTACTGAATTTGGCGTATAGCTGATGGTCACGCAGTCGTTGTAACACAGCTCTGAGGTGTTTTTTGTGCTCTTCTTCACTTTTTGAGTATATAAGTATGTCATCGATGAAGACCACCATGAATTTATCGAGGAAGTCCATGAATACTTTATTCACCATATGCATGAAGAAGGCAGGGGCATTGGTGAGACCAAAGGACATAACTGTATATTCATAAAGACCGTACCGAGTAGTGAATGCGGTCTTAGGAATATCTTCCTTTTTAATCTTGAGTTGATGATATCCTGTCCTTAAATCAATTTTGGAGAATACCTTGGCCCCACTAAGCTAATCAAACAAGTCATCAATCCTGGGCAGTGGATATTTATTTTTGATGGTGGCATCATTCAGCTGCCGGTAATCCACACACATGTGGAGGCTGCCATCCTTCTTATCCACGAAGATAGCAGGTGATCCCCATGGTGAAGAGCTGGGACGGATATATCCTTTCTGGAGCATTTCATCAAGCTGTTTCTTTAGCTCCACTAATTCTGATGAAGGCATCTGGTGATACTTCTTGTATAACGGTGCGGTTCCGGGCACAAGATCTATTGCAAACTCAAGCTCTCGATCGGGTGGCATGCCTGGCAGTTCTTCTGGAAATACATCAGGAAACTCACTGACCATAGGAATTAATTCCAACTCACCAGCCACAACGGTGAAGACCATTTCTTTCTTGGGTATGCTCCTGCGAGCATAGAATTTGGTAGTCTGCCCCTCTTGACTGGTCAAAGTGACTTCTCGGGTCGCGCAATTTATGCATACTTGATATTGGGTCAACCAATTCATTCCCAAAATAATGTCCTGCTTTACAGACTCAATGATTATCAAGGAAGTTGGAAAACGGGCTCCGTTGATATTGATTTCCAGATTACGGCAGACCAGATTGCTCCTGATCAAAGATCCCGGGGATTGTACCAACATATTCTTGCCCAAAAGCGAACAAGGAAATTTGTTTTGGGCAACAAAACTCCGCGAAATAAAAGAGTGGGAAGCCCTAGAGTCAAATAAAATTACGGCAGGTATGTTATTAACAGAAAACATACCAATGACGACTTTGGGGTTCTCTTGGGCTTCGTCTGCGGAGAGATGATGAACGTGCCCAGTGATGTTTTGCTGGGTAGGGTATGACTCCATAAAGTTGACTTGTGGCCTGAATAGAGCATTTGCCTTGCCGTTCTTGGGACACTGTCTGGCATAATGTCCGGTTTGCCCACAACTGTAGCAAGAATTGTTGCGCTGGCACTCTTCTCGCACCGGGTTGGTCACGACATTCTTGACTTGTGTGGTGGTTTTGTTAACATTCTGCTGCAAATTGGGCTTGTACTCCACCTGAGTATGCTGCCAGGTACGAGCCTTTTGCACTGGCTGCACTTCCTTCCTTGGCTCGAACTTGCGCTTGTGATCGTTATTAGCAGGCCTATTGTCTGATACGAGCTTGTGCTCCCTTTCAGCAATGAAAGCCTTGTTTACCAGAGTTTGGAAATCTGGGAAATCAAACATACTGAGGGTACATCGGAGTTGCGGGTTTAATCCCCCAAGAAACCTGTCAATCTTTCTTTCTTCGGTGGCCACGTCATAAAGGGAGTAACGGGCCAAATGATTGAAATTTTGCAAATATTCACCAACAGACTTACTTCCTTAGAGGAGCGCAAGAAATTCACGCTGCTTACCTTCATAATTCCAGTAGGAATATGATATTTCCGGAACTGGTCCTTGAATTTTTCCCAGGTGATTTCTTCATCGGCAGGCCACATGGCTTTTGCATTTTCCCACCATATGGCGGCAGCGCCTTCAAGATAATGAGTTGCAAACGGAACTTTATCATCTTCTTCAGTACGAGCAATCTCAAGCTTCCTCTCAATGGTTCGCAACCAATCGTCTACATCCAAGGGATCAATAACCTGACTGAAAGTGGGAGGCTTGGTTCTCTGAAAATCTGACAGCTTGGAGTGATGATCGTTCTGATTGCCATTCTGTCCAACCACAGCTTGCACACTCCTTAATATTTCAATCAGATCATTATTTCTCCTTTCCTCAAACATACGCAGAATTTGCTCGGTGGAGGGCGGATTTGGCGGTGGAGGCGGTGGTGGAACGTACGTCTCGGGGGAGTGTCCTGCCTGTCGTGCGGAACGACGAACAGGAGCATTGTCATGAGCGTCGCTACTGCTGCCTCCCCGCGTCATCCGATTGTGGATTTTTCCCAAGACAACACAACCGAGATGAGAAACATCCAAAATAAATTGGGGAAAAGCCAGCAACAAAGCCCGAGAGAAAGCGAAATAACGAAGAAAATACGACAAATAAAATAGAGTTCCAACATAATTATACATAGACTCATACATGAAAGATAAACAACATGCCAAGTTCAACTACTCTCATACATGAAACGGAGCATCATGACTCGTACGACTACATCCCTACATCATCCTGACGACTGCGGATACTCAAACGCTCTACTGCTCTACTGGTGCTGCGGGGTCCTCTCCTGAAGCGGACTCGGATCCTGAATTGACGACGTTAACTGAAACCTCTGGGTTAAAGGTAACACGACGACGCTGCCTCGAGGGCTCTCCCTCTGGGGCAGGTGTAGGGTGAAGCATCGGGGCTACGGGAGTAGTGAGAAGTGAAACCCACTCAGCAGGAGCACTGAGAGGATTCACGGTCGAGGTGCCCGAGCTACTCGAAGGAGTAACCGGTGAAATAGGTGAACTGAACTGGATGGAATATAAGGGGTAAATCCCGTAGAGGATGGAGTATTGAAAGATCTAGTGATGGCTAAAGCAGTACGAGCACGAGTCAGCTCTCGAGCCAGCTCGTGCATCATAAGGCAGCTAGAAGTGATATAACGAGAAAGGTGGCTAGCAACACTATCAGACTCCGGATCAATGATAGGAAAACGGACACGACCATTGTCGTGCAGAGAGGGATAGTAGTGGAAACCTGGGTGGTTCTGCATCCGGACCTCATTATAACGAAGCTCGATAAGGACCTCGAATGCAGCAAACTGGACGGCCTGGGAAGCGGTAGAAGCAAAACTGCTCCGAGAGGTACGGGTGTAAGTGCTGGAATCAGAACTGGTGCGCAGAGTAACCACTGCGTGATACTCATACATTGAGTCTGCTAGACGCTCCCGGTACACACGATAGACTGGCTCGTCACCGAGGGGGTACAACCGACATCACACGTTATGAAGGAGATGCGGCGACGTGTACAACATCAGCTGCAACTGGTATGGATACGACACCGGAGCCATCTACACTCACAACCATTAGTAGGTTAGCATAAAAATAAAACGAGTGCATACAATGCAATAATGAGCTACAAATGCTACCGACACTCAACTTAAACTCGTAACTGAAGTCCAGTTAACACGTCGTAGTCTAGTGTGGCCTACAGTCAGCGCAGCTCTGGTACCAAGCGTTGTGGCACCCCGGCTCAGAGCAAGCAGTTTACCATGCATTGCCAGCCCAGAGACCATGTCTTCTGGCAACACAAAACATCTTGGTACAGAAAACAACCGCTTTATTGATGCTAGCGGATCATAATTCATATTACAACAGGTGGCAAGGCCAAGCGGCACACACGGTGCGGCTGAACAATATGTACATTATTTAGTGAACATAAAGGGGGCCTCGATCATAACAACTACGCGGCAGCGGAACGACGTCGTAGCAGAACTCCATAGCACAGGGACACCGATGTGGACACAATCTAGACTTGGACAGCACTCCTTTCCAACGAGACTTTCCTGAAAGCTGGCATGACACGCCAGATCAGTACATTGAATGTACTTGCAAGCTCACAACAAACATAAACATAATGACAAGCAATATCATAATATTTAACCAATTGCTTTAC
Source organism: Triticum aestivum (assembly GCF_018294505.1). Taxonomy (NCBI): domain Eukaryota; kingdom Viridiplantae; phylum Streptophyta; class Magnoliopsida; order Poales; family Poaceae; genus Triticum; species Triticum aestivum. The sequence continues at coordinate 40,972,322 of NC_057796.1, forward strand.
TAATACAACATCATAGCATACATGCAGTGATCATGATCTTGTGATATAAGTCCCTCGGACATGCTTACCAAACGGTGATCGCTCTCGGATCACAAACGGACCAACCTCGTGGTCTTTGATCGGGTTACCTCGTAACCAAATGGTGATCTTACCGAGATCACAAACGGACCAACAACTTGGTCTCCATCAACACAATGTTTTCCCAAACATCATCTTCTCAACGGTGCCAAGTTCATTTCTTAGTGTGCAAAATTAATTAAACGTTGACCCATGGTGTGACCTACTTTCGAGCGTGTATGTAACTATGGAGTCGACTATCGATAGATTTAATACACTCTGGAGAGGTAGCGCACTGTACCCACACCACAGAACCCATGGCCTCGCACTCCCATTCGGGTGGACCAACGGCGTTCCGACGAAACCCCTCCATTGCCATGACACTCTCCCGGCCACTCCGACTCACTCCCCACTGGGCTAGTCCTGGGTGGCCCCGTGTCTACCAAAGACACCAACGGCCACCGTCGTGGCAAAACATAAACGGTCCCAAACGGGGACAAGGTACCATAACAACAACAACGGGCACACAAGGTTATGTCTGCTTACCGGGCTAGGGTACCGCACGCCCATAACCTTCCCTCGTTGGAGGCACCGACCAGAGGCATGACAACGGACCGAATAAAGGCCTACCCATAAAGGCAAATGTGGTTGCACTGGGAAAACTCGATTCAGTGGCACCATGACCCGATCAACGATATGTTCAAGTTGAGTTATTATCAGGTTCAACTTAAGGTGAAAGTAACCGGTGTCATGATATGCCATGAAAATGCATCACAAACATGTGCAGCATATATCAACGGAAATAACTGGGTCAACCATATCCACACTAAGCATAGACATCAACAGCTCATAACACCTCCCTGGTTATGATTTATCATCACTTTAAACAGAATCTTTAGTTAGCAAATTTATCATTTATCTCATTTAAGAAAATAACTAAAAATAATAATTACTTATATCCATAACCATATAACTTCTTCATAACAAATATTACTTCTAGTTACTTAACCAACTAAATTAGCTTCAAACTTCTGTAAACTAAGCATATCAACTCAAACAAGCAACCAACAGAATATACATATTATTCTAGTGATATAAATGCATGGATTAAACCATTAATTCAAGTTGAAAAAACACAAATATTGTAATGGCACCACGAAAATGTTGTTGTGGCTTGCCTTAGTACAGATGAGGTTCACAATCCTCTTGGTGATCCTCAAGACAAGCTTCACTTTCTGAAAACAATTATAAACACAAAAAGAAAACATCAAGAACCCTTCTGAAATTCACCAGAAAATCTAGAAAGCAGAGAAAAATCTCATTTTTGGTGAGCTGCTAGATTTCTGCATAAAGAACACAATGCAAAAAGAATCAATTCATTTGGACTTATGGTTAAAAAGTTTTGGCTGTTTGAAGCTCTCTGGATAAAATTGAATTTTGAATTTAAATAAACATAACTGGGGGGGGGGGGTGACGTCGAAGGCGTAAACCTCGCGGGCGCCACCACTCGTACCGCTTAGGGCACGTATAGAGTGGCTGACTAGCAGGCCACGCTAGTCAGGTGAGAGGGAGGGGCAGAGGGAAACAGAGGGCGGCGAGGCTCCGCCGGAGCACACGCCGGCGAGGAGGGATCCTTGGCCAGAACTGGAGGGAGGGATCGAAAGAGCAGACGGAGGCGCACCTGCCCGTACCCGTAGGTTAGCTAGGGGTGGTCGGACGGCGTCGGAAACGACCTCTTCAGCGGTGACAGAAAGTAGAGGTCGCCGGAGTTGGAGACGACGGCAACTAGAGGCAGCACCAGGGGCTCCAACCGTGCGGAACGGCACCACCGAGGCACGGCGGAGGCCCTGGAAGGGTGGCCCGAGCCTGGGAGGGGCTGGAGCTGCGGAGACGACCCGAGGGGATCACCGGCGAGCTCGAGCTCGGGGACGGCGGCCCGTGGCTTGCCCGGCCGGGCTACGGCTTTCTACGAGTTTGTGGAGTGTGTGTGAGGAGTGGATGATGCTCGAGGCGGCTAGGGAGAGCTCTATTTATAGCCGAGTGATGAGAGGGGCTCGGGCTTCGCCGGAGGACACCTGGACGCGGCGCCCGACGACGAACGACCCCAGTGAGCGAGGGGGAAGGCGACGCAGCTCACGCGGGCACTGTGGGCGAGCGGAGACGAGCACAGGAGCGAGGGTGTGGCGACAAACACAGTGCGCAGCACACTGTTGGGTTGGCCGGACCGCGCCTGTGCTCGCTGCGGCGAGCTCCGGCGTCGGCGAGCGCAAGGAGAGAGTTATGAGGGTCAGGACGATGATCGGGGCGAAGTTTGGCAGGGCGGGGAAGCAATCACGCGAGCAACAGAGGCGCGGGCGCGACGCAGAGCGCATCGGCCGTATGCCAGCACGCCTGGACGAACACGGTCACCGCGTGAACTCTGACCTCAGGCCGAACTAACCCTAAAGTTCATGTCTGGCGTGTAGTCCGTGGTAGATTGAGAGGTTACCACACTTTGGTTTGAGCTCAGGCGCAGTAACATGGATTTCAACTTCCTGGTAAGTTTCTGGACAGTAACTTTGAGAGCTTACTGTGGTCAAAATACTGGGAGTTGGGAGCTGGGCTTTGGAGGTTAGCAATCATCTACTAAGGTGATGATGCACAAGAAAATTCAGCCACAATTGAGCAAGTAAAATGGTAGTTGCTGTAGAAACTACCATTTCTCTCCAGAACAGAAAATATTTTCTGTAGCAAAAATATTCCAAAAAGTGCTGAAATATTTTCGCTCAGGAAGGTGCCCTAGGGTTCAAAGAATATTTGGGAATTTTCTCAGATTTTTGCGGGCAAGAAAAATTGGGGTTGCTTTGGAACACAAGGGGCTAGTTAGGGTTTTAGAGAGAAAATGAATATTTTTCATTAGAGAAAAATATTCATAATATTACTTTGAGATGGATCGGAGAAGAAATGATGGCTTAGGGAGAGAAATAAGTCACTTGGGTGAAATTCAAGGGGGTACCCAAGTGTTTAAGTCCATCTGAAGCGATTCAAAAATTTCAAATTCAAATCCAAATTAATCGAAAATCAAGCAACGAGAAGAGGGCAAAAACCAGGCTTTCACAGCCGAGTATGTAGCCATATGTGATGTATGTCAGAGAGTGAAGGCAGAACATCAGAAGCCAGCAGGATTACTACAGCCTATGCCGATAGCCGAATGGAAGCGGGATAAGCTTGGCATGGATTTCATCACCGGATTACCCAGGACCTGATCGGGATATGATTCTATCTGGGTAGTAGTGGATCATTTGACCAAAGTGGCTCACTTTATCCGAGTGAAAACCACCTACACAAGTTGAAGTTGGCCAAGATATATATGAACAGGATCGTATGTCTGCTTGGAATTCCGAGGACCATCATATCAGATAGAGGAACGCAGTTTACTTCGAAGTTTTAGCACTAGTTGCACCAGACTTTGGGTAGCAGGCTAGAGTTCAGTACAACTTTTCATCCGCAGACAGATGGACAGACCGAGAGAGTCAATCAGATTCTGGAGGACATGTTGAGAGCTTGTGCGCTAGATTATGGATCCAGTTGGGATGATAATTTGCCCTACGCGGAGTTCTCATACAACAACAGTTATCAAGCCAGTTTGAAGATGGCCCCTTTTGAAGCTTTGTATGGAAGGAGGTGCAGGACACCGTTGATGTGGGATGAAGTTGGAGACCGTCAGTTGTTTGGACCAGATTTGATCAAAGAGTACGAAGAGAAGGTTAAGTTGATTCAAGATAGACTAAAGGTAGCTCAGTCCAGACAGAAGAGTTATGCAGACTCAAAGGGCAAGGAGGTAGTCTATGAAATCGGAGACATAGCATATCTTCGTGTGTCACCTCTGCGAGGAGTTAAACGCTTTGGTGTTAAGGGAAAGTTAGCCCCGAGATTTGTAGGACCATACCGAGTTTTGGAGTGTATGGGAGAGCTGGCCTACAAGTTGGAGTTACCCGAAGGACTGTCAGGAGTCCATGATGTGTTTCACTTTTCTCAGTTGAAGAAGTGCCATGCTGAGATGGCCGATATCCCTCTGAGTGATACAGTGCCCCTGGAAGCAATACAGTTGGATAGCAATCTGACTTACGAGGAGAAACCAGACAAGATTCTCGAGTTTGCCAGCCGAGTCACACGCAGCAAGGTTATCAAGTTTTGCAAAGTTCAGTGGAGCCACCATACCGAGGATGAAGCCACCTGGGAACGAGAAGAAGGCCTACGCAAAGACCACCCAGACCTATTTTCTAGCCAACCCGAATCTCGAGGGCGAGATTCATCTTAAGGGGGGTAGGTTTGTAACATCCCAAATTTTCAATTTGGAATGTTATACATAGGTCATTATATGCATATCATATTTTATCTGCATTTCGTTTGTGATCCTAGAAATTCTAAGCAACTCAAGGACCCACGGAGAGAGTTGGGGATTCCGTTTATTTTCAAATTTGAAAAGAGGATCATTTTGGTTTTAATTATTTCTCTCTCCAAAATATTTCGAATATTAACATAAAAGAGAGGAGATAAAATTTCTTCTCCAAAATAAAAGAAATATTGGAGGAAAAATATTAAAATCCAATAAATAATTTTATTTGGATTTTATTTCTATTTTATTTGAATTAGAAAAATATGCATTTTTTCTTTTCAAAATTGCATTTTTAGGCCAGAAAAATGTTCTCTATGTTCTAAATATTTTATTTAGACGGCCAAAATTGTTTTAGGAATTTTTAGAATTTTTCATTATATTTATTTAGGATTTTTTTCTTTTAGGCGGAATTTATTAAAAAAATGCGTCGCCCGACTGGGCCAACGGCCCAGCCGAGCGGGCCGAAGCCCAGCGCGGCGCCGCCTCCCGCTCCGGCTCGGGTGCGGACTCCCGAGCGCCGCCGCCGCCACGGACACCGTGTCCGTCCCGGACACGCGCCGCCGTCCCTCCCCAAGTCGGACCACCCCCCGAGGCCTTTAAATACCCCCCCGCCGCCTCCTCTCCCCACCCCGAGCCCGCAGCCCCGCCGCCGCAAGCACCGCCGCCGCAGCCGCCGCCCCGCGCCGCCCGCTTCCCCGCCGCGCCTCGCCGTCCGCCGCCGTTGACCCTGCCGGTTTTGTTTTGTTTTAGGTATAAAACCGTTCGGTTTTTATAAACCCTTGTTCGGTTTTTTTATTAGATAGGTTTTCTCGGTTTAGTTTATTTTGTGGACATTCGTTCGTTAGTTCGTCTTAACGAACGAATTCGTTCGTTAGCCTCTGTTAGCGGACGTCCGTCCGATAGTTTTTTTTCTATTTTGTTTTGCCAGGGACCTATCCGTGAATTTTTTATCGCAGATTAGCCCCTAATCTTCAAACCCTCGTAACTCTTTAACCGTTCGTCCAAATCCAGTGAAACCAACGCCAAAATCTTCATCTCGAGCCCCTCTTTTTGCTTAAGAAACTTGAACATGGTTTTGAAAATTTAAAATTTGGTTTCAAGCATATTTGAATTCGAAGTTCTTTTGACCGTAGTTCAGTTCCGTCGCTCCGATTCGATTGATTCTTTTTGCAGATCGAAGCTCTTCAGTTGGACTTTCACATTGGATCTTCTTATTTGAGTTTTACACTTGCATCTATGCTTGTGTGCTTATGTATGCTATTGTTTGTTTGCGATAGAATTCCCGGAGTGCGAAGCGTGCTACTACGAGTCTCTAGGGTTTGCAGATCGTCAGCAAGGCAAGTAACACATTGATCATACTCTTTTCATACTCAGTTTTTATGCATTAGTTACAATCCTCAAACACTGCATGGTTAGGATGTGATTAACTTGTGGGTATTGGGAAGTAGATGATGATGTAGAACCTATTGCTCCTTTTATTATCAAACCTTGGGAGTTACTTCTACGTTATGCTTAGGTTGCTGTGCTATGCTCGTAAACATGGTTTGGTTTGAGTGATCCATGACAGATGTGAGATTATTAATTAATGGTTAACTTAAGGTGGCTACTTAAATACACATCTGGGTGGATTGGTTGCGGGCATCTGGGGATATACCAGTGTTGTCCTTTGGTTCGCCACCCAGGCTCAAAGGGATCATAAGATTATTCATGCTAGAAACTTCCGTGTGCAGCCACAAGCTATTATGGGCTCTAGCATAGTTGAATATGTTACATGACCTCTTTTAGTGGTAGGCTAGCAGATGTAGGGGAAAGTAGGTGTAACTGTCTACCCAGAGTAAAGAGTTAATGCTTCTGAAAGACTGTGTCTCGGTCATCCGTTTCTCAAACACCATGTAGTGCGAGAAATCCAACGGAGGAGATCGAGTCTTGTGGGGAAAAGTGTGCAAACCTCTGCAGAGTGTACAAACTAATCATGGTTAGCCGTGTCCCCGGTTATGGACATCTTGAGTATCTGGTTCTTGGATTATCATGATGATCTCATCACTCTAAATTAATTTGCAGGGTTGTTAATTACTGTTTAATTGGGATTGAGATGGGGTTACCATTCTCAATGTTTTATCAACCACCATGATAATTAAATAAAATATATTCCTTTGATGTAGGAAAAAATTGGCTTTTCGCAAAAAAATAACCGTAGAGCCTCCACCAGCCATATATGCATGTAGTGATAGCATTTACTTGTTCATTTGCTCTACTATGTTATATTGCCAGCATATTCCATGTGCTGACCCGTTTCGGGCTGCAACATATCATGTTGCAGACTTTTAGACGAAGAGTAAGGTGCGCTAGGTCGTTGTCGTGCACTCAGCTATGCCGTTGGAGTTGATGGACCACTTTATCTTCCAAGTCTTCCGCTGTTATCTTATTTAGATGGCCTTAAGCCATATCATTGTAATAAGTTCTCTTTTGAGACATTTGATGTAATAAGTGTGTGATTGCACTCTGTTATAAATCCTTCAAGTATTGTGTGTGTCAGCATTACCGATCCAGGGATGACACTTATGCACAGAGATTTGACTGTTTGAGGTCGGATCGCTATAGTAGTTATGGTGGACACTTGAAAAAGATTTGGGTTTAAGGTTTTTTGGATGCACAAGTAGTATCTCTACTTAGTGCGGAATTTTTGGCTACCAAAGATAGGGGGCAAGCACCACATGTTAAAGGATCTATGACAATATGACTTCTATGTGAATATAAACAAACATAAACCATTACGTTGTCTTCCTTTTCCAACATCAACAATTTTGGCATATAATATTTTGATGAGGGCTCACAATCCAAAAGATTTCTAGGATGGTATATTTATATGTGAATCTTCCCTTCCCTTATTAATTCTTGCATGAGTTGCATCACTAACTAATGCTATGTTTGTCAATCTCTAATAAAATTTCCTACTTATACTTTTACTTATGTGGTGCTATCACCTAATTTAGGATTAGTATATGATCTTATTGATTTATTTCCTTTCTTTTATTTGCTTCCTTTCTCTTTTTCTTTCTTTCTTACTTCTTTCTTTAATTGCAACATGAAAGTAAAGAAAGTAAAAACTCAAACTAAGCTTTATTATATAACTTGCACATGATTACAATGATAGATCACTAAGCAAACTCTCAAAGAAGAAAAGGATCGAACTATACTTTATTTCATCTACAGCAAAATGATTGAACTAAAATAAGTAAAAGCAAAACGATAGTGGGATGATACGATACCGGGGCACCTCCCCCAAGCTTGGCGGAAGCCAAGGGGAGTGCCCATACCCGATACTCAGTTCTCCTTTGGTGGTGAAGAAGGTGGTGGTGGTGATGACAATTGTGCCTTCAACTTTTTCATATTTTAGTTGAGGAGAGCAATTTCCTCCTTCAAATCATCGACTTCCAACTCCAGCTTCAAGATCTTGTCACATAAATCCCCTTTGCTTTTCTGCCGAAAACGAGAAGGAATAGATAGATTTTTAGAAATGTTAGCTCTCTTATGGAGACTTGACTTCTTGAACTCCACGTGCATATCCCCAGGTTGAGGTAGAGGCACATCCTCCTCCTCCGAGCTTGAATAATCAATCTTCATCAAGTGGGCATCCTCCTCCTCATCCGTGGTTCAACCATTGGGAGATAGGTCTTTGGGTCAGCAACGAGATGTGAGACATATCTCTCTCCATCGGAGTCTTGAGATGACATATTTTCAGAACTGCGCAGAAAACAGCAAGAAAAGAGAACAGATGATTTTCTCTGCGATATGGTGGTTAACAGGTTCGGGAAGTATATATAGATTTTTTATCTTGGAGGACAAGTACATGGAAGAAAAATGGAGTACGGTAGGTCTCCCAGGTGGGCACAACCCACCTGGGCGCGCCAAGCATGCCTGGCGCGCCTTGGTGTCTTCTTCCCACCAAGGGACGCTTCATGGGAGTTTCTTTATTTCCAAAATTCTAAAATATTCCAAAACTGATAAAAAATATTTTTGCGGATTTTTCGGAGTCCTTTTGGGATATTACTATTGGGTATGACCCGCCCAAGAGGGGTCGGGTTATACCTATGGCAATTCATTAAGACATAGCCCATGAAGTTATTGAAGATGGCAGTTCATGAAGCGGACTTGTTAAAGGGCCTAAGCCCAAAGGCGGCTTAATGCCCATAGGTATAAACCACCATATGTGTATGACTTGTATCGTAAGGAAAGTGTATTTAGTCATCGAGCCGGACACGTTGTTTATGAGCCGACCGGGACTCCTTGAGCCGCTGGGCGTCAACCTGTGTATATAAAGGGACGATCGGGGGCGGTTTAGGGCAAGAAACAAGTATTCACTCCCTGGTAATCGAGACATAAGCAATAGCACCTCAAACTGGATTAGGCTTTTACCTGCACCGCAAGGGGCCGAACCAGTATAAACTCCATGTGTCCTTTGTCCCGTTTTAACCCCCTTAAGCTACCTAGTTGCGATGGCTCCACGACTAAGTCCTCACACTAGGACATCTGCGGTGTTAACCCCACGACAGTTGGCACCCATTGTGGGGCCAGCGCATGGTGATTTCAAGTTCTTAAAGGGCAGCTTCGAAGGGATCAAGGGATACACTGTGGGCCGGATGACCAATAGTCGTCGCGGCAAGATTTACATCGATGATGCAGGCTGGGGCGCCAAGGCCGGCTCAATTGAGTACGGGTACCGGGTCCCCTTCGGCGGAATCCATGTCTTCATCGGCAAGATCGGCGAACCGGACCCTGAGCCGGACATCTGCACCGACATCTTTGAGATGGTTCAACGTGCACGACCCGCCCGAGTTCAGCCTGCCGTGAAGCGTGCCTTCGTAGGATTCATCCATGGGGCGGAATACGAGGATAGATCTGTGTCTGGTGGTGAGACGGTCATCTACTCTGATGGTGAGTCATCCACTGGTGAAACCGAGTCGCTGTATCAACTGTTAGATGGCCAGCTTGGGGGATATTCCGATGGTGACAATATTCCGGACGCCTATGAGCCGTCGAACAGGGTCGTGATCTTCATGGCCGATACACAGCCAGTGCAGAATTTTACAGCTGTGGCAACAATGATCTCCGGGTCAGTAGCTTCGATGGCTGCTGGGGCAGGAGGCCCTGTGCGCCCGCCGGCTCAGTCTTAACCGACTTACTGGACAACCTGACAGCATTGTCAACAGCGGAGGTCAACCCGGCGGATCAAGTCCAGCATAATGCGGAGGTTGCAAAATTGCGTGATGAGATAGCACAGGCCAAGGAGGAGCTGAACGCAGAAAACGCCAGGATGGCCGCAGAGCGGGTTGCTTTGGATGCTCAGGCCCAACGACTTCAATCAGAATCATTCCAGCTCACTATGGATCAAAACACTTCAAATGAAGTCATGAGGAGGAGGCATCAGACTCGTTTACCCCTGGTTTATGAGGCGAGAAATCTTTTCAATACGCCTGGTGCAGGAACCAGTAACCAGCCGGGAGTAAACTGGGTTGAGACACCTGAAGGAAATATGCCCTAGAGGCAATAATAAAGTATTATATATTTCCTTTTATCATGATAAATGTTTATTATTCATGCTAGAATTGTATTAACCGGAAACATAATACATGTGTGAATACATAGACAAACAGAGTGTCACTAGTATGCCTCTACTTGACTAGCTCGTTAATCAAAGATGGTTATGTTTCCTAGCCATAGACATGAGTTGTCATTTGATTAACGGGATCACCTCATTAGGAGAATGACGTGATTGACTTGACCCATTCCGTTAGCTTAGCACCGATCGTTTAGTATGTTGCTATTGCTTTCTTCATGACTTATACATGTTCCTATGACTATGAGATTATGCAACTCCCGTTTACCGGAGGAACACTTTGTGTGCTACCAAACGTCACAATGTAACTGGGTGATTATAAAGGTGCTCTACAGGTGTCTCCAAAGGTACTTGTTGGGTTGGCGTATTTCGAGATTAGGATTTGTCACTCCGATTGTCGGAGAGGTATCTCTGGGCCCACTCGGTAATGCACATCACTATAAGCCTTGCAAGCATTGTGACTAATGAGTTAGTTGCGGGAATGATGTATTACGGAACGAGTAAAGAGACTTGCCGGTAACGAGATTGAACTAGGTATCGAGATACCGACGATCGAATCTCGGGCAAGTAACATACCGATGACAAAGGGAACAACGTATGTTGTTATGCGGTCTGACCGATAAAGATCTTCGTAGAATATGTGGGAGCCAATATGGGCATCCAGGTCCCGCTATTGGTTATTGACCGGAGAGGTGTCTCGGTCATGTCTACATAGTTCTCGAACCCAAAGGGTCCGCACGCTTAAAGTTACGATGACAGTTATATTATGAGTTTATGTGATTTGATGTACCGAAGGTTGTTCGGAGTCCCGGATGTGATCACGGACATGACGAGGAGTCTCGAAATGGTCGAGACGTAAAGATTGATATATTGGACGACTATATTCGGACACCGGAAGTGTTCCGGAGAAGTTTCGGATTAAACCGGAGTGCCGGAGGGTTACCGGAACCCCCCGGGGAAGTATTGGGCCTTAGTGGGCCTTGAGGGGAGAGAGAGGGCAGCAGCCAGGAGGTGGTGCGCCCCCTCCCAGGAGGAGTCCTAGTTGGACTAGGAGAGGGGGGCGCAGCCCCCTTTCCCTCTCCCTCTCCCTCTCTTTCCTTCCCCCTTCTCTTCCTAGTAGGACTAGGAAAGGGGAGTCCTACTCCTACTAGGAGGAGGACTCCCCCCCTCTCCTTGGCGCGCCCATAGGCAGCCGGCCTCCCCCTTGCTCCTTTATATACGGGGGCAGGGGGGCACCTAAGAACACACTTGATATACGATATTTTAGCCGTGTGCGGTGCCCCCCTCCACCAGATTACACCTCGATAATACCGTCGCGGAGCTTAGGCGAAGCCCTGCGTCGGTGGAACATCATCATCGTCACCACGCCGTCGTGCTGACGAAACTCTCCCTCAACACTCGGCTGGATCGGAGTTCGAGGGACGTCATCGAGCTGAACGTGTGTAGAACTTCGGAGGTGCCGTACGTTCGGTACTTGATCGGTCGGATCGTGAAGACGTACGACTACATCAACCGCGTTGTGATAACGCTTCCGCTTCGGTCTACGAGGGTACGTGGACAACACTCTCCCCTCTCGTTGCTATGCATCACCATGATCTTGCGTGTGCGTAGGAATTTTTTTGAAATTACTACGTTCCCCAACAGTGGCATCCGAGCCTGGTTTTATGCGTTGATGCTATGCACGAGTAGAACACAAGTGAGTTGTGGGCGATATAAGTCATACTGCTTACCAGCATGTCATACTTTGGTTCAGCGGTATTGTGAGATGAAGCGGCCCGGACCGACATTACGCGTACGCTTACGCGAGACTGGTTTCACCGTTCGGAGCACTCGTTGCTTAAAGGTGACTGGCGGGTGTCTGTCTCTCTCACTTTAGTTGAACCGAGTGTGGCTACGCCCGGTCCTCGCGAAGGTTAAAACATCACCAACTTGACAAACTATCGTTGTGGTTTTGATGCGTAGGTAAGAACGGTTCTTGCTAAGCCCGTAGCAGCCACGTAAAACATGCAACAACAAAGTAGATGACGTCTAACTTGTTTTGCAGGGCATGCTGTGATGTGATATGGTCAAGACATGATGTGATATAATGTGTTGTATGAGATGATCATGTTTTGTAACCGAGTTATCGGCAACTGGCAGGAGCCATATGGTTGTCGCTTTATTGTATGAGATGCAATCACCATGTAATAGTTTTACTTTATCACTAAGCGGTAGCGATAGTCGTAAAAGCAATAAGTTGGCGAGACGACAACGATGCTACGATGGAGATCAAGGTGTCGCGCCGGTGGCGATGGTGATCATGACGGTGCTTCGGAGATGGAGATCACAAGCACGGTGCTTCGGAGATGGAGATCACAAGCACAAGATGATGATGGCCATATCATATCACTTATATTGATTGCATGTGATGTTAATCCTTTATGCATCTTATCTTGCTTTGTTTGACGGTAGCATTATAAGATGATCTCTCACTAAAATTTCAAGACAAAAGTGTTCTCCCTGAGTATGCACCGTTGCGAAAGTTCTTCGTGCTGAGACACCACGTGCTAATCGGGTGTGATAGGCTCTACGTTCAAATACAACGGGTGCAAAACAGTTGCACACGCGGAGTACTCAGGTTAAACTTGACGAGCCTAGCATATGTATAGATATGGCCTCGGAACACAGAGACCGAAAGGTCGAGCATGAATCATATAGTAGATATGATCAACATAGTGATGTTCACCATTGAAACTACTCCATCTCACGTGTTAATCGGTCATGGTTTAGTTGCTTTGGATCACGTAATCACTTAGATGATTAGAGAGATGTCTATCTAAGTGGGAGTTCTTAAGTAATATGATTAATTGAACTTAAATTTATCATGAACTTAGTACCTGATAGTATCTTGCTTGTCTATGTTAATTGTAGATATATGGCCCGTGTTGTTGTTCCGTTGAATTTTAATGCGTTCCTTGAGAAAGCTAAGTTGAAAGATGATGGTAGCAATTACACGGACTGGGTCCGTAACTTGAGGATTATCCTCATTGCTGCACAGAAGAATTACGTCCTGGAAGCACCGCTAGGTGCCAGGCCTCCTGCAAGAGCTACGCCAGAAGTTATGAACGTCTGGCAAAGCAAAGCTGATGACTACTCAATAGTTCAGTGTGCCATGCTTTACGGCTTAGAACCGGGACTTCAACGACGTTTTGAACGTCATGGAGCATATGAGATGTTCCAGGAGTTGAAGTTAATATTTCAAGCAAATGCCCGGATTGAGAGATATGAAGTCTCCAATAAGTTCTATAGCTGCAAGATGGAAGAGAATAGTTCTGTCAGTGAGCATATACTCAGAATGTCTGGGTATAATAATCACTTGATTCAACTGGGAGTTCAACTTCCGGATGATTGCGTCATTGACAGAATTCTTCAATCACTGCCACCAAGCTACAAGAGCTTCGTGATGAACTATAACATGCAAGGGATGGATAAGACGATTCCTGAGCTCTTCGCAATGCTAAAGGCAGCGGAGGTAGAAATCAAAAAGGAGCATCAAGTGTTGATGGTCAGTAAAACCACTAGTTTCAAGAAAAAGGGCAAAGGGAAGAAGAAAGGGAACTTCAAGAAGAATAGCAAGCAAGTTGCTGTTCAGGAGAAGAAATCCAAGTCTGGACCTAAGCCTGAAACTGAGTGCTTCTACTGTAAGCAGACTGGCCACTGGAAGCGGAACTGCCCCAAGTATTTGGCGGATAAGAAGGATGGCAAGGTTAACAAAGGTATATGTGATATACATGTTATTGATGTATACCTTACTAATACTCGCAGTAGCACCTGGGTATTTGATACTGGTTCTGTTGCTAATATTTGCAACTCGAAACAGGGGCTACGGATTAAGCGAAGTTTAGCTAAGGACGAGGTGACGATGCGCGTGGGAAATGGTTCCAAAGTCGATGTGATCGCCGTCGGCACGCTACCTCTACATCTACCTTCGGGATTAGTTTTAGACCTAAATAATTGTTATTTGGTGCCAGCGTTGAGCATGAACATTATATCTGGATCTTGTTTAATGCGAGACGGTTATTCATTTAAATCAGAGAAATGGTTGTTCTATTTATATGAATAATATCTTTTATGGTCATGCACCCTTGAAGAGTGGTCTATTTTTAATGAATCACGATAGTAGTGATACACATATTCATAATGTTGAAGCCAAAAGATGCAGAGTTAATAATGATAGTGCAACTTATTTGTGGCACTGCCGTTTGGGTCATATCGGTGTAAAGCGCATGAAGAAACTCCATACTGATGGAATTTTGGAATCACTTGATTTTGAATCACTTGGTACTTGCGAACCGTGCCTTATGGGCAAGATGACCAAAACACCGTTCTCCGGAACTATGGAGAGAGCAACAGATTTGTTGGAAATCATACATACAGATGTATGTGGTCCAATGAATATTGAAGCTCGTGGCGGATATCGTTATTTTCTCACCTTCACAGATGATTTGAGCAGATATGGGTATATCTACTTAATGAAACATAAGTCTGAAACATTTGAAAAGTTCAAAGAATTTCAGAGTGAAGTTGAAAATCATCATAACAAGAAAATAAAATTCCTACGATCTGATCGTGGAGGAGAATATTTGAGTTACGAGTTTGGTCTACATTTGAAACAATGCGGAATAGTTTCGCAACTCACGCCACCCGGAACACCACAGCGTAATGGTGTGTCCGAACGTCGTAATCGCACTTTACTAGATATGGTGCGATCTATGATGTCTCTTACTGATTTACCGCTATCGTTTTGGGGTTATGCTTTAGAGACAGCTGCATTCACTCTAAATAGGACACCATCGAAATCCGTTGAGACGACGCCTTTTGAACTATGGTTTGGCAAGAAACCAAAGTTGTCGTATCTTAAAGTTTGGGGTTGCGATGCTTATGTGAAGAAACTTCTACCTGATAAGCTCGAGCCTAAATCGGAGAAATGTGTCTTCATAGGATACCCAAAGGAGACCGTTGGGTACACCTTCTATCACAGATCCGAAGGCAAGATATTTGTTGCTAGAAATGGATCCTTTCTAGAGAAGGAGTTTCTCTCGAAAGATGTGAGTGGGAGGAAAGTAGAACTTGATGAGGTAACTGTACCTGCTCCCTTATTGGAAAGTAGATCATCGCAGAGATCAGTTTCTGCGACACCTACACCAAGTAGTGAGAAAGTTAATGATAATGATCATGAAACTTCAAATCAAGTTATTACTGAACTTCGTAGGTCAACTAGATCAAGATCCGCACCAGAGTGGTACGGTAATACTGTTCTGGAGGTCATGTTACTAGACCATGGCGAACCTACGAACTATGAAGAAGCGGTGGTGAGCCCAGATTCCGCAAAATGGCTTGAAGCCATGAAATCCGAGATGGGATCCATGTATGAGAACAAAGTATGGACTTTGGTTGACTTGCCTGATGGTCGGCAAGCCATTGAAAATAAATTGATCTTCAAGAAGAAGACTGACGCTGATGGTAATGTTACTGTCTATAAAGCTCGACTTGTTGCAAAAGGTTTTCGACAAGTTCAAGGGATTGACTACGATGAGACCTTCTCACCCGTAGCGATGCTTAAGTCTGTCCGAATCATGTTAGCAATTGCCGCATTTTATGATTATGAAATTTGGCAAATGGATGTCAAAACTGCGTTCCTGAATGGATTTCTGGAAGAAGAGTTGTATATGATGCAACCGGAAGGTTTTGTCGATCCAAAGGGAGCTAACAAAGTGTGCAAACTCCAGCGATCCATTTATGGACTGGTGCAAGCCTCTCGGAGTTGGAATAAACGCTTTGATAGTGTGATCAAAGCATTGGTTTTATACAGACTTTTGGAGAAGCCTGTATTTACAAGAAAGTGAGTGGGAGCTCGATAGCATTTCTGATATTATATGTGGATGACATATTACTGATTGGAAATGATATTGAATTTCTGGATAGCATAAAGGGATACTTGAATAACAGTTTTTCAATGAAAGACCTCGGTGAAGCTGCATATATATTAGGCATTAAGATCTATAGAGATAGATCAATACGCTTAATTGGACTTTCACAAAGCACATACCTTGACAAAGTTTTGAAGAAGTTCAAAATGGATCAAGCAAAGAAAGGGTTCTTGCCTGTACAACAAGGTGTGAGATTGAGTAAGACTCAATGCCCGACCACTGCAGAAGATAGA
Source organism: Triticum aestivum (assembly GCF_018294505.1). Taxonomy (NCBI): domain Eukaryota; kingdom Viridiplantae; phylum Streptophyta; class Magnoliopsida; order Poales; family Poaceae; genus Triticum; species Triticum aestivum. The sequence continues at coordinate 40,988,576 of NC_057796.1, forward strand.
GAGAAGATGAAAGATGTTCCCTATGCATCAGCCATAGGCTCTATCATGTATGCAATGCTGTGTACCAGACCTGATGTGTGCCTTGCTATAAGTTTTGCAGGGAGGTACCAAAGTAATCCAGGAGTGGATCACTGGACAGCGGTCAAGAACATCCTGAAATACCTGAAAAGGACTAAGGATAAGTTTCTCGTATATGGAGGTGACAAAGAGCTCATCGTAAATGGTTACGTTGATGCAAGCTTTGACACTGATCCGGACGATTCGAAATCGCAAACCGGATACGTATTTACATTGAACGGTGGAGCTGTCAGTTGGTGCAGTTCCAAGCAAAGTGTCGTGGCGGGATCTACGTGTGAAGCGGAATACATAGCTGCTTCGGAACCAGCGAATGAAGGAGTCTGGATGAAGGATTTCATATCCGATCTAGGTGTCATACCTAGTACATCGGGACCAATGAAAATCTTTTGTGATAATACTGGTGCAATTGCCTTAGCAAAGGAATCCAGATTTCACAAGAGAACCAAGCACATCAGAAGACGCTTCAATTCCATCCGGGATTTAGTCCAGGTGGGAGACATAGAAATTTGCAAGATACATACGGATCTGAATGTAGTAGATCCGTTGACTAAGCCTCTTCCACGAGCAAAACATGATCAGCACCAAGACTCCATGGGTGTAAGAATCATTACTATGTAATCAAGATTATTGACTCTAGTGCAAGTGGGAGACTGAAGGAAATATGCCCTAGAGGCAATAATAAAGTATTATATATTTCCTTTATCATGATAAATGTTTATTATTCATGCTAGAATTGTATTAACCGGAAACATAATACATGTGTGAATACATAGACAAACAGAGTGTCACTAGTATGCCTCTACTTGACTAGCTCGTTAATCAAAGATGGTTATGTTTCCTAGCCATAGACATGAGTTGTCATTTGATTAACGGGATCACCTCATTAGGAGAATGACGTGATTGACATGACCCATTACGTTAGCTTAGCACCCGATCGTTTAGTATGTTGCTACTGCTTTCTTCATAACTTATACATGTTCCTATGACTATGAGATTATGCAACTCCCGTTTACCGGAGGAACACTTTGTGTGCTACCAAACGTCACAATGTAACTGGGTGATTATAAAGGTGCTCTACAGGTGTCTCCAAAGGTACTTGTTGGGTTGGCGTATTTCAAGATTAGGATTTGTCACTCCGATTGTCGGAGAGGTATCTCTGGGCCCACTCGGTAATGCACATCACTATAAGCCTTGCAAGCATTGTGACTAATGAGTTAGTTGCGGAATGATGTATTACGGAACGAGTAAAGAGACTTGCCGGTAACGAGATTGGACTAGGTATCGAGATACCGACGATCGAATCTCGGGCAAGTAACATACCGATGACAAAGGGAACAACGTATGTTGTTATGCGGTCTGACCGATAAAGATCTTCGTAGAATATGTGGGAGCATCCAGGTCCCGCTATTGGTTATTGACCGGAGAGGTGTCTCGGTCATGTCTACATTGTTCTCGAACCCAAAGGGTCCGCATGCTTAAAGTTACGATGACAGTTATATTATGAGTTTATGTGATTTGATGTACCGAAGGTTGTTCAGAGTCCCGGATGTGATCACGGACATGACGAGGAGTCTCGAAATGGTCGAGACGTAAAGATTGATATATTGGACGACTATATTCGGACACCGGAAGTGTTCCGGAGAAGTTTCGGATTAAACCGGAGTGCCGGAGGGTTACCGGAATCCCCCGGGGAAGTATTGGGCCTTAGTGGGCCTTGAGGGGAGAGAGAGGGCAGCAGCCAGGAGGTGGTGCGCCCCCTCCTAGGAGGAGTCGTAGTTGGACTAGGAGAGGGGGGCGCAGCCCCCTTTCCCTCTCCCTCTCCCTCTCTTTCCTTCCCCCCTTCTCTTCCTAGTAGGACTAGGAAAGGGGAGTCCTACTCCTACTAGGAGGAGGACTCCCCCCCTCTCCTTGGCGCGCCCCATAGGCAGCCGGTCTCCCCCTTGCTCCTTTATATACTGGGGCAGGGGGGCACCTAAGAACACACTTGATATACGATATTTTAGCCGTGTGCGGTGCCCCGCTCCACCAGATTACACCTCGATAATACCGTCGCGGAGCTTAGGCGAAGCCCTGCGTCGGTGGAACATCATCATCGTCACCACGCCGTCGTGCTGACAAAACTCTCCCTCAACACTCGGCTGGATCGGAGTTCGAGGGACGTCATCGAGCTGAACGTGTGTAGAACTTCGGAGGTGCCGTACGTTCGGTACTTGATCGGTCGGATCGTGAAGACGTTCGACTACATCAACCGCGTTGTGATAACGCTTCCGCTGTCGGTCTACGAGGGTACGTGGACAACACTCTCCCCTCTCATTGCTATGCATCACCATGATCTTGCGTGTGCGTAGGAATTTTTTTTGAAATTACTACGTTCCCCAACAACACCTGGGGCTGGAACGCCGGTTCAGCCGCGCACAACGGATCTGCCCCGACTTAATACTGCTCTGCCTCAGTATGTGCCGACACCACCGGGTCATTATTCTAACCCTTTGGATAACATGATTGCTGCAGCGTCACGGCTGGCGGCTCTACCGGTTGAAGGAGAATCGCCGGCAGCAATGGAGATACGACGAGCCGGAGAGCTCCTCCAGACGGATGTGGCTCAGCAGGTGGCTTATTCTTACAACTGTGAGAGGATCCGTTCAACCCCACGCCCAAGTCGGAGTTATAGCAGGCATATTGATGAGCCGGCTGTATCAAGCAGTGGACGATACCGCAACCTGCCACGTGGGCATGACCCGACGCGTGGTGGAGCTAATGCTCAGAATTTGGTGGATGAGGGTAGAGCGCGTCAGGAGGCTGAACAGGCGGCTCAGTACGCAGCTCGTCAACCTTCTCCGGTTCATCCGACAACTTCGGTGGAGACAGGCGTGACCTTTAGAACATTGGGGGTGCCATGTTTAGTGTCGGCTTTGCGTAATGAGCGTTTACCCAAGGACTTCAAGGGTCCTCGGAAGGTGCCTAACTACACAGCCGATTTACCCCTGAAGCATGGGTTGAGAGTTATGTGATGGCCATAGAACTGCTGGATGTTAACGATGTTGCGTGTGCTAAGTACTTCACCATGATGCTAGATGGGACGACCTGTACTTGGTTGAAAGGGCTGCCCGCCAACTCCATCAGGTCATGGGCCGAGTTGAAAGCCTGGTTTATTTAAAATTTTAAAGATACGTGCAAGCAGCCTATGTCAATTGTGGATTTGGACGCCTATGTCCAAGAAGAGGGCGAGTGAACGACCCATTGGGTGCGCCGGGTCTCAATGATACGTCTCCAACGTATCTATAATTTATGAAGTATTCATGCCATCTTTACAATAGTTTTATATGATTTTGGTATGATTTGATTAGAACAAACCCGGACTGACGCTGTTTTCAGCAGAACTACCGTGGTGTTGTTTTTGTGTAGAAATAAAAGTTCTCGGAATGTGATGAAAATCAACGGAGAATTTTTCTGGAAAATATAAAAAATACTAGAATGAAGTGTTACTGGAGGGGAGGCCCGTGGGCCCCACGAGGGTGGAGGACGCGTCCACCCCTGGGGCGCGCCCCTGTGCCTCGTGGACTTCCCGTGGGGCCCCCTGACTTGTTCTCGACGCCAACCTCTCCTATAAATGCCCAAACCTCTAGAAAATAACCTAGATCTGAAGTTCCGCTGCCGTGAGCCTCTGTAGCCACGAGAAATCAATCTAGGCCCTCTCTGGCACCCTGCCGGAGGGGGCCATCATCACCAGAGGCCATGGAGGATCCCGGAGCGGCCATCATCGCCATGAAGGCCAAGATCTAGAGGGAGAACCTCTCCCCATCCAAGGGGGAGGCCATGGAGGAGGAAGCACAAGGGGGAGAACCTCTCCTCCTCTTTCTCGGTGACACCGGAGTGCTATCGGGAGGGGAATCATCGCCGTGGTGATCGTCTTCATCAACATCACCATCATCATCACCATCCTCATCTCTTTTACGCGGTCCAGTCTCCCGCACCCGCTGTAATCCCTACTTGAACATGGTGCTTTATGCCACATATTATGATCCAATGATGTGTTGCCATCCTATGATGTTTTGAGTAGATATCCTTTGTCTTTGGGTTGATTAATGATCTAGATTGGTATGAGTTGTATGTTTTATTTGGTGTTGTCCTATTGTGCCCTCCGTGTCGCGCAAGCGTGAGGGATTCCCGCTGTAGGGTGTTGCAATACGTTCATGATTCGCTTATAGTGGGTTGCTTGAGTGACAGAAGCATAAACCCGAGTAAGGGGGTTGTTGCGTATGGGATAAAGGGGACTTGATGCTTTAATGCTATGGTTGGGTTTTACCTTAATGATCGTTAGTAGTTGCAGATGCTTGCTAGAGTTCCAATCATAAGTGCATATGATCCAAGAAGAGCAAGTATGTTAGCTTATGCCTCTTCCTCATATGAAATTGCAATAGTGATTACCGGTCTTGTTAACAATTTCCTAGGATAATTCCGCACACCGACCCATCATTATTCCACACTCGCTATTTATAATATTTAGTAATATATTCTAACTTTATGATAACAGCACCTACTTTTATGTTTTATCTCTCCGATAACATGCAAAGTTATCCTCTTCATACCCACAATGTAGTTTTATTTCTCGTTTCTAGTTGGAAGCAAACATTCGGTGTACGTAGAGTTGTATCAGTGGCAGATAGGACTTGAGAGAATATTGATCTTACCTTTAGCTCCTTGTGGGTTCGACACTCCATACTTATCACTTCCACCTTTGGGAATTGCTACGATGATTCCCTGCACTTGGGGATTATCCAGCTCTTTTCTAGCGCTGTTGCCGGGGAGCAATAGCGTCGGGTTGATATTCTCGTGTGTGCTTGTTTGCTTTCTTCACTAAGTAGATTTTGTTTTTCCTTTTTATTTCTGTTTAGTTGTGGGTGAAACATACAAAAAACTTTAAAAGAATGAAAATACAAAAAAATACTTGCCTCTCATGCCTAAAAAGTTTTTCAATAAGAGAAGTGATTGGAAGGTTATGCATTGGAGAAGTGAGGGTCGACCTTGGACACTTGTGTTCATGCTCATGGAAACAATGTAAAAAATTTCATGGAAGTTTCTCTGAAAATAATTATCCCCTTGTATATATCCATTGTATTATAAAAATAATGTGCCAAGCTTCGGTTTTAGGATGATTTAGGATGATTAGATTGCTTGTTTACTTTGTGCAGTACAAAAACAGAAACTTTGGCTGTAGCGCGTGAATTTACATTTTTTCTGGATAGTCAAATGGGTCTGAAACTTTTTTGCACATTACTTCTGTACAAATTGTTTAAATTGTCATATTTTTTAGAATTTTTGGAGTTACCGAAGTATACTAAACTTCCAGATTACTACAGACTGTCCTGTTTTTCACAGATTCTGTTTTCTATGTGTTGTTCGCTTATTTTGATGAATCTATGGGTAGTATCGGGGGGTATGAACCTTGGTGAAGTTGGAATACAGTAGATATAGTTCTAATATGAAATTGGAATAAGTTTGTAACAGTACCTAAAGGTAGTGATTTGCTTTATTATACTAACGGATCTCACAAAGTTTTTGTTAAAGTTTTGTGTGGATGAAGTGTTCGAAGATCGAGGAGCTATCAATATGAGAAGTATAAAGAGAGGCATGAGTTCAAGCTTGGGGATGCCCAAGGCACCCCAAGTAAATATTTCAAGGATACTCAAGCATCTAAGCTTGGGGATGCCCCGGTTGGCATCCCATCTTTCTTCTTCAACAATTATCGGTATACCTCGGTTTTTGTTTCGTTCACATGATTTGTGTCCTTTGTGTTTTTGTTTTTCCTTTAAGAACCATGCTAGTATGAGATAGCACTTCATTGATTTATAGAATACTTCATGTGCTTCACTTATATCTTTTAAGTATGATCTTATAGAATTGCTCTTTGTGCTTCACTTAAATCTTTTGAGTATGGTTTTCTAGAATGCTTCGTGTGCTTCACTTATATATTTTGAGCCTGGATATTGGTTAGTCTATATTAATTGTAGAATGCTCCATGAACTTCACTTATATATTTTGGAGTATGAATAATACTATAATATAAAGTGGGGTTGGAAGAGTGTCAACTTTAGGAATTAGTCATCCCACTATTTTGGAGGGTGTTGAATCTTAGTGTGATATTTATGAAAGTGGATTTGGAAGAGTGTCGACTTTTGTTAGTAATGATTCCACTATTTCGGAAGAGGTTCCAATTGATTATGAGAACAAAGTTGCTATTTATGATGATTATTGTGATGACATGTATGTTATAAATAATAATGTTAACCATGAAACTTGTCATCATGATTTTAATTTTCAATTGGATTATGCCTCACATGACAGTTATTTTGTTGAGTTTGCTCCCACTATTCCGAATGAGAAGAATTTTGCTTATGTGGAGAGTAGTAAAATTTCTATTCTTGTAGATCATGAGAAGAATGCTTTATGTGATGGTTATATTGTTGAACTCATTCATGATGGTACTGAAAATTATTATGAGGGAGGAATACATGCTTGTAGGAGTTGCAATAATATCAAGTTTCCTCTCTATGTGCTTAAAGTTTTGAAGTTATACTTGTTTTGCCTTCCTATGCTAGTTGATTCTTGTTCCTATAAATTATGTGCTCACAAAATCCCTAAGGCATAGGAATTGGGTTAGATTTAAATGTGCTAGTCATATTCTTCATGATGCTCTCTTTATGTTTCAATTCTTATCTTTTATGTGAGCATCATTGAAATCATCATGCCTAGCTAAAAGACATTAAAGAAAAGCACTTGTTGGGAGACAACCCAATATTTACCCTTACTTTTTTTGTGTGTTTACATCATTAAGCTACTGTAGTAATCATGTTTTATAGCTTTTGTTTCAATAAAGTGCCAAGTAAGACCTTTGGGAAGACTTGGGTGAAAGTTAATGTGATCTTGCTGTAAAAAAACAGAAACTTTGCGCTCACGGGATTAGCTGTCATTTTTTACAGAAGAGTGATTTTGAGTTGATTCTTTTTGCACAAGATTAATATACAAATTCCTCACGTCCAACAATGTATTTCATAATTTTTGGAGTAGCAGAAGTATGGTTTCTGTTCAGATCATTACAGACTGTTCTATTTCTGATAGATTCTGTTTTCATTGCATAGTTTGTTTGTTTTCTTGTTTCTATGGCTTATATTTTTCAATATAAATTGTAGAAATGATATGGTACAGTAGGCATTGTGTGAGATAAATTATGAACCTTGTCTTTGACAGTACCAAAGTGAATTGTTTACTCTTTATCATACTAACCTATCTCACGAAGTTCCGTTAAGTTTTGTGTGATTGAAGTTTTAGAGCTTTGGGTGAGATATCGATATAAGGAGAATAAGAAGTGGAAAGACCCTAAGCTTGGGGATTCCCAAGGAACCCCAAGGTAATATTCAAGGAAGACTCAAGCGCCTAAGCTTGGGGATGCCCCGGAAGGCATCCCCTTTTTCGTCTTCAAAACTATCGGTATACCTTACCCGGAGCTATATTTTTATTCGTCACGTGATATGTGTTTTGCTTGGAGCGTATTTTTAATTTCACTTGATGTTTGAATAAAATCAATGGATCTGAAATCTTGAATGAAAAAGAATCCTCCCATGGCTAGTTAATTATTTGACTACTCAGTGTTCTTCACTTATATCTTTTTGGAGTAGTTTGTGATTTACTCACGTGCTTCATGTATATCCTATGAGTAAATGGTTGAATGAATTGAATATCATAAATCTGAATTTATATATTTTTCATATGCTTATAACATGGGGAGTAATTACTTCACACATAACAAGTATAGGTAGTAAACTTATTAAAAGTTAGCAAACGCAGAATTGGTCACTCGAGCAATTGATGAAAGAATATTGAAGGAAGAGAGATTTCACATATAAATATACTATCTTGGACATATTTTGTAATTGTGAGGACTCATTAAAATATGACATGCTAAAAAGTTGATGTTGTACAAGGAAGACATCTTAATGGGTTATGTTTTCCTATATCCGAAACGTTATATTGTCTTGGATCATCCAAGATGTTGAGCTTGCCTTTCCCTCTCATGCTAGCCAAATTCTTTGCACCAAGTAGAGGTACTACTTGTGCTTCCAAACATTCCTTAACCCAGTTTTGCCATGAGAGTCCACCATACCTACCTATGGATTGAGTAAGATCCTTCAAGTAAGTTGTCATCGGTGCATGCAATAAAAAAATTGCTCCTTAAATATGTATGATCTATTAGTGCGAAGAATATAAGCTTTATACGAACTTGCACTACTAGGGAAAACCTTATACACAGAATCTTAGCAGCAGCGCGGCACAAAAAGAGGCGCTACTGCTAGTTAGCAGTAGCGAGGTTAAGAAAAGTACGCTACTGATGCAAATTTAGCAGTAGCGCATGATGGCTAAACCGCGCTGCTACAAAAATGTACCGATAGTACCCAACAACCTAAGTTTACCAGCAGCGCGGTGTCACGATGCGCGCTACCGCTAAAGCAATAGCAGTAGCGTGCTTTTTAGTCACGTCGCTGCTGCTAATTTTGAAATTGTCCACACGGTTGGCCCGTTTAGTAGTAGCGCGTGTGGGAAAAGCGCGCTGCTACTACGCTCTTAGCAGTAGCGCATTTTTCCTCCCGCGCTACTGCTAAGACACAGCACCCCACCACCTTTTCCCACCCATCCTCCCCTCCCCCATCTCCTCTCCTCCCTTTCCCCTACCTCCCACATCCTCCATCTCTCACTCTTCTTCTTCCTCAATACTTCTCCCCCCATTACTCTCCCTCTTATACCTACCTTTCTCTCTCTTCATTACTCCTAGCTAACTACACCACCTCCATTAATGCATCTCCTTTCTCATTTTCCTTCCCCCTCCACTAGTTGAAGTTGTCTCCTCCCAAATTAGCTAGCTAGGTAGATGTAGCATTTAGTCAAGTGACCTATTTGCCCCCTAACTAGATCTATCCTTGTCAAGAAGAGCTTTGTGCACTTTTGATCTCCCAACATTATCATCTCCACCGTGTGCTCAATCTCGAGATAGAGGTGATTAAAATTTCATGCTTTTGCAAAATGGAAATATGTGTATGTGTGTGTGATACGATAATTGGGCAATAGGATGGAAATTGTGTGTGTGGCATGAGTTGACGCCAAATTGTGCTTTTGAGTTGCCTATGTTTTGCCGAAATGTCGATTTATTTCTGTTTCGGCGAATTCCGGGCAAACTCTAGATCTATATATGTTCTATTTTTAGGGAAGGTCATGCCGAATTTTTGTATGACTTAGATGCATGCATGCATTTTTATAATCAATTTGTTTATTATTACCGTGCAGACACTCATGATGGTCAATGGAATGATGGTGGACAGGTGGTTGCGGTCGGCGGTGCAGGACATGAAAGAAAATAACCGGACAGAGGTTTTATGTCCGTGTCGAAAATGCAAAGGAATAGTTTGGCTCGACACCTATGACGATGGTCGTGTCGAAGCGCACCTGCTCATGACTGGTTTCATGGATGTCTATACTCGGTGGATAATTGAAGATGAGGATGACGATGTTGAGGACGCCGACGGGGCAGGCAATGACGACACGGGGCAAGACGAAGAGATGATCGATAATGGCGGTGGGGAAGAGGCCGGACATGGCGGCGGAGAAGGGGCCGGACATGGCGGAGGAGAAGGGGCCGGACATGGCGGTGGAGAGAACGACGTGGACTCCACGCAGCAGAGTTCGTCGGTACTAAGTTCAATCGTGCGGGACCCTCATGTTCAAGCACTGCTTCCAAGGAGACAAGGACTGAGAGAGCTGCTTCTAGGGAGGAGGCTAAGCTGGAGCAACTGGTGGTAGACTCGAACACTCCATTGTATGATGGTTGCAATCCTGAGGTGACCCGCTTGAGTTTCACGCTCCAACTCCTGAAGACGAAGGCTAAAAACAAATGGACCGACACTAGCCTCAATGAGCATCTCAAGTACCTAAAGGATGTTCTTCCCGCCGGGAATCTATGTCCTACTAGTGTTGATGAGGCCAAGAAGATCGTGTGCCCTCTTGATCTGCCGCACATTAGATACCATGCATGCATCAACGATTGCATAATTTATCGGAAGGAGCACGCGGAAAAAACAAGCTGTCCGGTGTGCAATGCTTCTCGATACAAGAAGGCCGGGAAGAAATGTCCCCAGAAAGTTGTATGGTACTTACCGATCACTCCCCGTCTCCAGCGGTATTTCATAGATCCCAAGGAAGCAAAGCTAATGCGCTGGCACGCGGAGAGGAAGAAGCCTGACGATGGAGATGATCCGAAGCTGAGACACGTCAAGGATGGAAGCCAGTGGAGAGCGTTAAACAACTTCTATCGGTATTTCGAATGTGATGCAAGGAACATCATGCTCGGCGCGTGTACCGATGGCATGAATCCGTTTGGCAACCAGAACACCAACCATAGCACATGGCCCGTGTTTGTATGGATGTACAACCTCCCCCCTGGTTGTGCATGAAGTCGAAGTACATTCACATGAGAATGCTTATTCAAGGGCTGAAACAACCAGGAAATAATATTAATTTGTATCTTGGGCTACTTCAAGAGGAGTTAGACACGTTATGGAAAACACCGGCCAAGACATGGGACGCCAGCAAAGGCGAGTATTTATACATGAGAGCCGCGCTGATCACGACTGTGCATGACTATCTCGGTTATGGATATGTCGCAGGCCAGGTGTGCCATGGATATTGCGGATGCACGCGATGCATGGATGATACAACGTCTCAGTAGCTAACGTCAAGGAAAGATGGCGGGTCTGGGAAAATCGTGTACATGGGGCATCGAAGATGGCTCGAACATGACGACCCGTGGAGAAACCGTGGAGATCTATTCAATGGTCACGCTGAGCATCGAGGACCTCCACGTAAGCGGAGCGGTGCCGAAATCGATGAGCTGTTGAAAAACTGGAAGGAGTGCCCCGCGCCGGGAATGATGATGAAAAAGGCGCCGGAGCCGCTGCTGAAGGTATGGAAGACGAGGTCTGTGTTCTCGGACTTGGAGTACTGCCTTGATCAAATGCATATCTGTAAGAATGTCCTTGAGAGCTTGCTCGCGACACTGATGAACATGCCGGATAAGACCAAGGATGGGCCGAAGGCAAGAAAAGACTTGCAAGATTTGAAAATCAGGGAAGATCTGCACATGCCGCCCCGTAAAAAGTCAGACGAGACAGAGACGGAGACAGAGGCGCGGGAGAAGAAGGGCAAGAAAATAAAGAAAGAGGATTATTGCCCCCCTTCTTGCTTCATCTTAAGTCAGGCTGAGATCGATCAATTCTTTAAGTGCCTTACTGGAGTCAAAGTTAGTTCGGTTACTGTGGCAAGATAAGCAGATATCTAGACACGGACAAGAAAAGGTTCAGCGGGATGAAGTCCCATGACTGTCATGTGATGATGACGCAGATACTACCTGTTGCCCTTAGAGGGATAATGGACAAGCACGTCCGTGACACGCTTATTGGTCTCTGCAACTTTTTCGACGTCATCTCTCAAAAGTCGATAAGTCTGAAGCAGCTCCGAAGGCTACAGGAAGAGATCGTTGTGATACTAGATGAGCTTGAGATGTACTTCCCGCCCGCGTTCTTTGACGTGATGGTGCATCTGTGTGTCCATATTGTGGACGACATAATAGACCTGGGGCCGTCATTTCTGCACAACATGATGCCGTTTGAGAGGATGAATGGGATCATCAAAGGATTCATTCGTAACATGTCCCGTCCGGATGGAAGCATCGTCCAGGGCTATCTGACACAAGAGTGCATCTCTTTCCGCGAGAATTTTCTATATGGCGCAGACCAGCCGCCTGGTGTTAATGTTGGTTTGCCCGTTAACAAGGATGATGGGAGGCTCGAAGGAGAAGGTCACTCCAACGGTCGCAGGGAACTGCATGTGGCATACTCAGATCGACGCAGCGTCTTTGACAGAGCAAACTTGGTAGTGCTACAACACCTAGACGAGGTAGATCCTTTCGTGGCACTGCACAAAGAAATTATCGCAAAGAAGTATCGTGACTGGGGGGTATGCAAGACGGACGCCGAAGTTACTAGAGAGCACAACTCCACTTTCCTGCATTGGTTCAGAGAGCATATTATTGCTAATCCCCCGGTGGAGGGCTCTAAGGATGGATTACTCATATACTCCTTAGCACATGGCCCCTCACCCAACCTCGTAACCTACCAGGCATACGATATCAACGGATACACGTTCTGCACGGAGGCCAAAGATATGGATAGTGATGATCAGAACTCAGGGGTGACGATGGAATGCATGACCGGCAGCGACAACGGCGCAACTGAAAGATTTTACGGAAGGGTCAAGGAGATCTCGGAGCTTGACTACTCTGGACTGCACAATACGATGATGTTCCGTGTCGGATGGGCTAAGAATGTCGAAAGAGAAAACCGGAATTTCACTACCATGACTATACCCGACGCCGAGAGCGCTACCGTGAACGCTATCGCAAAAAACGAGCCATGGGTACACGCTAAGCACGTGACACAATGCTTCTTCATAACCGACCCGCGCAATCCTAGCCGTGTTGTCGTGAGGAGAGGCAAAAGGAATATCATTGGAATGGATGGGTCGCCAACGAGGAAGACTATGATCAGTACGGCAACCCAATGAGGGAAGATGACGATGATGATGAAGTATACGTCAAAAGAAGAATCAATACTACATTACCTAAGAAAAATCATACTCCATGGAAAAGGCAAATTCACAATGAGGGGCTCAATTATTCTTCAACGAACAAGAAGGGAAAGAAGCTGACTCGAAAACGAAAACGTCAACGCTGAGGAACCGTATGTTATCGGTCAAATGATGTAATATATATGTTCCTATTTTGTATACACACTTAGCCATTATTATGCATGGGTCCAATAATGTAATATATATGTTCCTATTTTGTATACATATTTAAACGTCAAATGATGCAATATATATCGCCTTCCCTTTGTTCACTGCTCTCGGAAAAAAAAGAAAACAAAAGTGAGAAAAAAAGGAAAAGAAAATAGAAGGAAACAAAAAGGAAAACTGTTATATAGGTGTTATAGTAGCAGCGCTTTTGTGAGAAAAGAGCTATAGCTAGTCAAGATAGCGGTAGCTGTTTCTACACGAAACCGCTATAGCTACCTGGAGTAGCTATAGTGCATTTTTCCTAAACGCGCTACTGCTATGCCCACTTAACCCCCAAAATCCCCACTCCTCTCTTCATCCCGCCTCTTTTCCCCCAAATCCCCCCTCGCGCCGCGCGCCGGAGCCTTGCCCTCGCCGGGCCTCTGCGCTCACCCCCGACCCCGACCCCGACCGACCCTGGCGCCGGCTCCAACCCCGACCCCGACCGGCCCCGGCGCTCGCCCACGGCCCCGACCCCGACCCCGTCTCTGGCTCCGGCGCTCGACCCCGACCCCTCCCAACCTCGGCAGTCGTCGGGCCAGCACCCTCTGTAAGCCCCCCACCGCTCCTCCTCTCTCTGGTAGCTAGGTTTTTTGGTTAATTTACTTAGGTTTTAGTTAGGGCAGATGGTTAATTAGGTTATATATTTAGTTATGAAATTAGTTAGGTTTTTTCTTCAAGTTCTATATTTTTCTTCCTTTTATATGCAAATTTGAAGTGGACATGTGATGTTTTGGACATGTCATATTTGGAATTTGGACATGTCATTTGGACATGATGATTATGTGCAGCGTAAATGATCCGAGTGGCCTATGTTACGCCGGAATGTTGATTCATTTCCGTTCCGGTGAATTTCAGGTGCTCGATATGTCCATTTTTTAGCAAAGGTCATGCCAAAATTTCCGTGAATTTTGGCATGATTTGTAGTAGATAGTAGGCATATCGAGTGCTGCGAGTTGCCGGGAAACGACATTCCGGCAAACATAGATTTATTTTTTATGTCATTTCTCATTTTTTTCATAGTTTTAGAATTAAACGAGGAGACTTAATGATAGGAAACATGTCGAACAACGAAGAAACTGGGCCTTCTGACTAAGATGCAGACGAGATGGATTATGAGGGTGAACAAGAGTACCTCGACTATTTGACTGCTAAGCAATTCCAAAGTCAAGGTTTGCAGGTCGGCCTCGATGATGGTACTGACGCCGACATCGACACTGACGGCGCCAGCACCGATGGCGGCGCCGAGACGGGCGGGGAAGGTACCGGCGGGGAAGATACCGGCGAGGAACGTACCGGCGCTGATGCCGCTACCGAAAAGAAGAAGCAGAGGATATGAAAACCTAACAAACTAGGGATTGGACGACTGGTGATCACAAAGATGGCACCTGGCAAGTTTGAGCCGTTAGAGCCGGAAGAACCTCGCAAGTGATATGGGAACCAAGTAGGATGCATCCTACGGGAATGCACGAGCATCAACGACGATGACTTAAGGACTAAAGAACATTTGACGCAGTTGCTCCTGATGAAGTTGCACAAGAGATTCAAGTTCCCCGACCGGGATGATAACATAGAACAACCGTGGGATGATCCGAAAATGAAAAAGATTAACAATCACGCCATGGGCATGTTCAGCAATGATTTGGCCTCCTAGAAAGGGAGGGTGAAACGAGCTATTGAGGCTGAGGAACCCCTGTCCAAGATTCTGGAGGAAAATCCGACACTTACGGAAGAGGAGTTCAAAAAGTTCAAGGACACTTGCGCTACCGAGGCAGCCAAGGCTAAGGCTGCGAAATTCAAGAGCCTTCAGCAAAGGAACACGGGGAAGCATCGCCTCAGAAGCCGTGGCATCCTCGGTAAAAGGCCCATATGGGATAAGGAGGACACGGAACGTGAAGCCACGGGTATCCCAGACCCCTTCGCGAAGTTCACCAACCCCTTGGAGCGTGACTTCATCAGGGCCCGCTACAAGTGGGACAATGAAAAGAAGGTTTTTTACATGGACCAGATCACGAGGAAATTGATTAGACTACTGGTAATTATTCGTTTATCACCTTACATTTAGCTCCATATCTAGTCGACTACAAATTCCTAAATGGTTCACGCTCCTTCTGCAGGAGAAGCAACACCAGCTTACAGCCGAAAGCCCTACTTCTCCGATGAGGCCCAAGCGGGACACGCCTCCCACTACAAAAAAATACACTTCCGTGATGATACGTGTTTGTCACAGTAGGTCGCATTTTTTGTCATGCATGTACATCCATGAAAATTTTATGACAGAATCAAGATAGTCATACCTGTGCTGTCGTAGAAGTGTTCCATGACATTACCAAAATTATCATCATCGAAGTGTCAACTTCCATGACGATAAATCGCGCGTCACAGAAGTGCTTCCGTCAAGGGTGACCGACACGTGGCATCCACCGTAACGGAACACCGTTAAGCTATCGGGTCCGGTTTTGGATTCGATAACCCGTTAACAGCCCCGACCAATGGGGATTTTCCACATGTAAAATCATCATTGGCTGGAGGAAACACGTGTCAGCTCACGTTGGGACAGATGTCATCCACTCATTGGACACAAAGCGCCTATGATACGTCAACACGTGGCATGGCCCAACAGAGGCCCATCGCTGTGAAAAGGCCGGCCCGTTTGACTTGGTCAAAAGGTGGCGGGCCAGCCCACGGCAAGCCTGTTAACGGCCTGTTCGCATATAGCCCATTTACAGCCCGCTAACCCAGGGCCCGTTTACGGCCTAACCGAATTAGGCCCAGTAGCGTCATCTGGGCCGTCCAATATAATTCCAGCCCGTTTTAACTTCCGGCCCATGTATGGCCCATGACGTCTTTTGACCCATATGAGGCCCTTATTACTCTCAGCCCATTAACGGCCCGTGGTAAAACTGGCCCGTAATGAACTGTGTACCACTTTATACCCATTAACGGCCCGTGGTGAAACTGGCCCGTAATGAACAGTGTATCACTTTATACCCATTAACGCCCCGTTATTCAGTTGGGCCGTTTCCAGCCCATGTTATCTTTCGGCCTTCTCGGGGCCCATTTATTCTTGGGCTCATTTCCACATTCGTTTACTTACGGCCCGTTACTGTCATTTTCTGCTTGTGGGCCAAATTCAGCCCGTGGTTACAGTCGCCCCGTTTGTGGCCCGTTAATATGTTGGGCCGTTTTGATAGCGTTATCAAAATACGGCCGATTAACGACGGCCCGTTATGGTCGGCCCATGAACGGACGATTTCAACTCTAGCCCATTTATGGCCTTAATGTGGTATGTTATTGGCCCATGTTTGGCCAACCGATCATAAGCCCGTAGAAGGCTCATTGATGATACGGCCCATAGAAGGCCCATTGTGTCTACGACCCGTATAAGGACCATTGTTTCTACGCCACATAGAAGGCCCATTGTTTCTATGGCCCTTAGAAGGCCCATTGTTTCTACGGCCCGTAGGAGGCCCATGTAAACTACGGCCGGTGGGCATCAAAGTTCGCCACCAGTGCAAATATAGGGAACACCCTACACTATACAAAAATGGCTTGCTGTTTTCTTCAGCCGGTGGTTGCACGTTAAGAATGAATTTTGTATCTCACCAAAACAAATTACAACTATAAAACAAAAGGAAGGTTGGCATAAAAGGTAACAGTCTAGCAGATAAATGCACCACCAGAAGTTCAGAAGCTCAGTTCATTTGACCTGACTGTTACGTTTTCATGATGTATTGTCTGAAGGAGCTCCATAACCTTCGCCTTCAGTTCTCCTAGGCTCCTGAACAACATAGCAAATGTTTGATAGTCTGGTTTCAAAACCATGCATATCTTGACAACATCAAACAATGTCTCTCCTTGTTTCACAAAGGGTCTCTGTTAGGGAATGGACTTGTGTCTGGAGCGCAGATACAACATTGTTTTGAGCTTGCATATCTTGATCATGAGGCAGTTTGGACGAGATTGCCTTAACAACCAACTCAGTATTATGCAGGAACGTGCTTTTGGCACTGTTAGTGGACAGGTACTGACCCACTGCAGCAAGAGCTGACATTGCGGTTATAGTTGCCTCGCCACCTTCAGAAGGTGGCGGTTCCACCATTTTTTCCATAGCTCGCTGAAAAGTTGTGGTTTTACATTAGTAGTACCAAAACAGAAGATATTAAGGAGGCAGCAAAACCAAACAAAATAGCTTTGGTCTATATACAGAACTTATTCTGGTGAACCCATGTAAAATAAGAGTTGTATTTTATTGCAAAGTACATAATAAAACCAGGTTCCAAACATATGACCATGTACCATCGCTAATGTATTGTCTATTTCTTCACATTGTATTGAGGGCTAAGGATAAAGAGACGAAGTTTATAATATGGTAAGCATAGTATGACATCATTCATATCACAAAACAACTGAGAACAGACAAACAGGCAATTGTAACGTTGTGTGGGCAAGTCCAGCACGGAACTAGATTACATGTCAAGATCAAAGGAACATCACTCCTCTCTTTTAAACCTTGTAAGGTGCAATGATACGCTAAGACAATTGTGTATAAAATTGAAAAGAGTAATAGACATTGGCTGCAAACCATGCAGTTCAAGGCACAAGTCAGAGTAAGTAGTAGTTAAAAGGCATGAGGATTAAGGACTTACAACATCGGCTTTGACTGGTGTAGTCATGCCCTTCTTCTTGCTGGTGTGACAGTCCTTGAAGATTTCCACAACATTTGGTTCAGGTACTTTTTGGTCCTTGCGGGCTTTCCTCTGTATTTGGAACAAGTCAATATAGATCTGATAATATGGTACAGCAAAAAGAGTGAAACAGCAACTAATTACAAGAGCCTCACAGTGTGCAATATAGCTACGAGATCCTGTCGTCTGTTGGGATTTCACTTTCGTACGGTTGGCCTTGTTCTTTGAACAGTTCACCTACAAGAAGATAGATTTGTGTGGCA
Source organism: Triticum aestivum (assembly GCF_018294505.1). Classification (NCBI taxonomy): domain Eukaryota; kingdom Viridiplantae; phylum Streptophyta; class Magnoliopsida; order Poales; family Poaceae; genus Triticum; species Triticum aestivum. The sequence continues at coordinate 41,006,541 of NC_057796.1, forward strand.
CATGCGTAAATAGGACTTCAACATGTGATCTGATCACATATATATAATGTACCTGATACTTCGGATCGGACAGTGTTTAACGAGGCCTCTCCGGTCTTCATCAGATATATTTTCCACTGGAGATGTTTGGGAAAGTTCACTGTTAGCCTTGCCTTCAAAGTGAGTTTTCCTCAAGTTATACCGATACTGTCGCAGAGAAGACTTGAAAACATGGGTGCAAGCTTGTCTGGTTGCATCATCTTGGCTATCCAACTTGAACCTCATCTGTTGAAAATTATGGGAGTCTCATTATCAGCAACCTAGAAAGTATTGGACAGAGCAAGACGATATTACTAGTTTCCATACATAACCATACTTACAGATAAATGGTCGAGGAAGGTGTTGAACTGGGTTTTGTCTTTGTCATTCCTGTACTGAATCCATGGTGGGAGGATACGTACATGACACCTAAGAGCAACCGCTGCCTCTGATACTAACTTGGCTGACTCTGTAGCATCACGTGGCCTTTTTAAACCTGCCTCAAAACGGATCTTCATTCTTCCTCCTCTAGATTTAGTTAACCTATCGAGCATTATCCCTGATGTTTGTTTCCTCTTGCGCCTAGGTGCTAGTCCAACAACAAACATAGGAAGTGTTAGTGTACATCAAACTGTGAGACTACATATAAAGAAGCATGCAACTGTAACTTGACTCCAGCAACTACCTTCTTGCTGTTGAAGCTCACAAGTTCATCTGATCTTGCCAACTCATCTTGTGTCAAGAGTGCTTAGGAAGTAGTGTCAGGTGGCAAGGGAGCTTGGGAACGTGCTGCTAGCTGAGTTGACGAACGAGTAAATCGTGGAGCTGGTGGTACTGTGGAAGGTGTTGCAACAACTAGGGTTGTCTCTGCTTGTTTGGTGGCACCTATTTGTTTCTGTTTGGCTTGTTCTGCAGCTCGTGTAGCATGGGATACCCTGTCGGTACAATTTTCTGCTGGACTTTGACCTTCTATTGCACCATCAGTACCAGCAGAATCTGCAGGATTGTTCCGCTTCCCTTTCCCTGTCGTTCTCTCTTGCTTCCTCTTTCTCTCTGCCATGTTAAGTCAAGCCGACAAGAAAAACGAATAACAATTTAGTTCTTTAGAACAAATGTACTTTGATGTAAGAACATGGTGTGATAGACAGATATTGTATGTTCTAGAAACAGGAACACGTGTCTTAGTCACAAGTATAAAAGTAAGCAGATGCAATTCAACAAAATTAGAAGCAATACAAGCTAGACATCATACATAACATGCAACCACATATAACAGTGCCAAGTTAGAGGGAGCACCTGTGATGGCGCACTAGGGGAGACGTGCTCATCACCAACACAGCTACGTTGAGTGTCTATGCATGTGTTATCTTGGAAATCATCTTGGGGGGATGGAGGAGTAGAATATGTAGAGGCCCTCCATTTGGAAGGAGCACCTTCATCCGCTGCCTTGCTAACTTCCTTCCGCTTTATTGATTTTGAATTGTCAAGTAAAACCGACAAGAAAAAGCAATAAAATTCACTCTTCAGAACTCATTCGTGCATGATACTGACAATCACTACTTTGATGTAAGGCAAACACATGATTCCAATTTGGAATAATACGAAAAACAGGACGGCATGGCATATTCACAACTGTTTGTGTAAACTAAGCAGAAACCATTTCACCAAATAAGAAGCAATGCAAGCTAGACACCACGTGAAAGATGCAACCAATATGACTCTGCCAAGTTAAAAGTGTCCCATCATAAATGGCATTTCAACAAATTAGAAGCAGCGCATGCTATAAATCATATCAAAGATGCAACTAATATCACACGGCATATACTGAAGGTGTCTCGTTATATTGATTTATGCAGGATAAAAAAAAACAATAGTTTTATGTGAGGACATGCTTAATAGACAGATGTACTATGTACTAAATACAGGAAGGCATGTCACATTAACAGGTATAATGTATAAGCTAAGCAGAATAGCACATGCAGTTTAACCAGATTGGAAGAATTACAATCTAGACACCATATGCAACATGCAACCACATATCACTCTGCCAAGTTAGAGAAAGCACCTGTGATGCTAGTGTAGTGGAAATGCGGTAATCAACTACAGAGCTCCGTTCACTATCTTCATCTAGCCTTGCTGTTTCTTGAGAATCATGTCGGGAGGCTGACGCTGCATTCTTTAAATGAGGAGTATTCTGATTGCCTGAGTGCCTCATCATAAGTGATTGATGAGGGATACACAAGAACATCAGTTTGATGTAAGAACATGGTTAATACACAGATGTACTAGTATGTACCAAAAACAGAAAGGCATGTCATATTCAAAGGTATAATGTGTAAGCTAAGCAGATGCAATTTAACCAAATTGGAAGCAATACAAGCTAGACATCCGGCTGGAGTGGTAAGCATGATCATCTAGGACCTGAGAGCCTGGTGGGAGGCGGGCTGCTTCGCCACCATCGCGGCTTTTTAGTTGGCTTCCAGGTGATGCCTCTCTTTGCTGGGCTTGTCACTGGCTCGGCCAGTGCCCTAACTAGCTATTTGTCTTCTGGTGCTCACGGGATGGTGGTTCATGTAAAAAATATCTTTCCTTATCTTAATAAAGACCGACTTCGGCCTTTCGAATACAAGCTAGACACCATATGGAACATGCAACCACATATGACACCGTGAAGTTAAAGCAAGCACCTGGGATGGTGGTTCATGGCGAGCGAGATCATCAACTCCAGAGCTACGTTCCCAGTCTCCATCTGCTGACACTACACCCTTTATAGTCTTGAAACGTGTCTAGCTTAGCTGCGTACCACGCAGGAGCAACTTCTCTCTTATCTTTTCTGCTTCTGTCAAGGCAGGGTCGGAAATACCCTTGCATAAGAACACAATAGTGAGAGTATGGGTGAAGTGTGTGCAGAACTAGTGCACTGTAAAAGTAGCAGATAGCAGGTGGCTGAAAAATAAATGACAGGAGACATATGATAGCTCTACAACATTGCATGGCAAACAAAATTAGATTCTACTCTGTAGGATTTTCTAATATATGAGCACAGGAAATGCAGGTACTCCTCCAGATAACCACCACATGTTGTCCTATCAAGATAACAGTCGATTGAAAATAAATAGGTCAGTCGATTTTTCTATGAACCGTCCGATCTATAAGGAACGGGCAGATGGCCTTCGTCTACCTCTCACCAGTCACTATTGACGATCTTTCTCGAACCGCCAGGGACCATCGGCCTAGACCCCTGCCTCCGCCGCCCCACCCTCCCCTCGACCTCACACCACCGCCGTGCTTGGCAGCGCCCCCAGGCCATCCCTATAATCCCGGCCAGCAGCTCTAGGCCCCACACGCCCCTAAGATTAACACCGAGGCGCTGCTGTCGGTGTCAAAACCGGCGGATCTCGGGTAGGGGGTCCCGAACTGTGCGTCTAAGGCGGATGGTAACAGGAGGCGGGGGACACGATGTTTACCCAGGTTCGGGCCCTCTCGATGGAGGTAATACCCTACTTCCTGCTTGATTGATCTTGATGATATGAGTATTACAAGAGTTGATCTACCACGAGATCGTAGAGGCTAAACCCTAGAAGCTAGCCTATGGTATGATTGTTGTTGTCCTACGGACTAAAACCCTCCGGTTTATATAGACACCGGAGGGGGCTAGGGTTACACAGAGTCGGTTACAAGGGAGGAGATCTACATATCCGTATTGCCAAGCTTGCCCTCCACGCCAAGGAGAGTCCCATCCGGACACAGGACGAAGTCTTCAATCTTGTATCTTCATAGTCCAACAGTCCGGCTAAAGTATACAGTCCAGCTGTCCGAGGACCCCCTAATCCAGGACTCCCTCAGTAGCCCCTGAACCAGGCTTCAATGGCGATGAGTCCGACGCGCGGATTGTCTTCGGCATTGCAAGGCGGGTTCCTCCTCCGAATACTCCATAGAAGATTCTGAACACAAGGATAGTGTCCGGCTCAGCAAAACAAATTCCACATACCACCGTAGAGAGAATAATATTTCCACAAATCTAATCTGCTGACAGCTTTTCTTAACGTGACGTTCTGCCGTGGTCTGGTCATGACGAACCGTTTTTCCGAGCCTGCCACTACACGTGTTGCGAGGCGGTTTTGCTGGCACGTCTTGTCGAAGCAGAGATCATGTCCCTCTTTTCACGGGATTCTCATCAATACGGGTGTGGGTAACCCAATCGTACCCGCTGGCACGACTCCTCAATTTTAGGCAAGTTCCAGATGGTCGTGCGGAGGGCGCTTGATATTCACCCTCTTGATAAAGGGGTCAAGGCCTGTCCTTTTCTTTTTGCGCTCGATCTTTCCCTTCTCCCACCTCGAATTCCAGCACCCAAGGCGGAGGCCAAGCGCTTCAGACCTTCAATCATGTCTGGATCCAACCTTCAAGGCCGGTAGGTGGCCTCCTCCGTCACAGAGGAGGACATCAAGAAGCTAAGAGAAGCCAGGTATCTGACCGCCGAAATCTCGCACAGGCTGCCTGCTCAAGGGCAGGTCATCCCCACTCCCGAACCTAACGAGAGTGTCGTATTTGTTTCCCACTTCCTCCGAGGGCTAGGCTTTAGTCTTGACCCCTTTGTTAGAGAGCTTATGTTCTATTACGGGCTCGATTTCCATGATCTGGCTTCGGATTCCATCCTTCACATCTTGTCATTTATCGTCGTGTGTGAGGCCTTCCTCCGCATCGCCCCACACTTCGGCTTATGGCTCAAGACCTTCAATGTGAAGCCGAAGTTGGTCGATGGGCGACACGCAGAGTGCGGAGGCGCCATAATAAGCAAAGTCGTCGATGCTCCATGGCCAAAGGGATCCTTCCCCGAGATGTCCAACTAATGGCAGCGGGAGTGGTTTTACATCACGGCTCCCCGAAGTACTAAGTGGGTAGCTTCCCCTACCATCCGTTCGGGCCCCCCCGCCACAACTGGTGTCATGGGTCAACAATGGGCTGGACTGGGGGGCCGGCTAATGACGTGCCGACATTGCAGAGTCGCATCCGGGATCTCCTCAAGAGACATGTCAGCCTTGTCAAGGTAATGCAAGTCATGCTAGTTTGTTGGGTCCTGCCATGCCAATGTCGATCTCTCCGTATGTGGGAGTTCAACCCGGAAGGACCGCGAACCATTCAGCAATTCTTCGGCCTGACGCTCGAAGAGATGTACAGATTGTTCTTCGGATCACGAATAACGTGTCCGGACACCACCGAGGATGCGGGCCTAAACTGCAATCGTCCAGACACCCAAGTAAGTAATTCTTCGGCCTAACATACTGTCTCTTTATTTATCACAACATCATTCTGAAAAGTCGGTCTTTGACCAGGACTGGATAAAAAAGGCGAAGATGATCAGGTGTTCGGCCCCCCTTCCCGAAGGCTCGACGGATCCTATACTAGCCAGGATGCTTGAGCTCGTGCCTTATCAAGCGCCATTAGGGGAAGATAAAGGGAGGCATAGAGAAGCCGAAAGCGGACCTCACTCATTATTGATTCAAACCGGGGGAATTAGTCCCTCCGCGAAGGAGGATAACCGGGGAGAAGAATCTAAAATTCCGTCTCCCCAAGGAAGGAAGAGGACCGCCTCTGAAGACTTGGAAACAATGGTTTCCAAACGAGGGAAGAAACCTTTGTCAGGGGGCCCTACCCCGGAGGGCATCTCTACCGCACGGTGCCCGCAAGGGGACCAGCCCTCCACCGAGCTGTAAGTAAACAAAAGTACTTTATAGTAAATATATCTTACTTTATTTCTGAGGGCAATAACCGAGACGTATGTCTTGTAGTTCGGATCGTAGCCCTTCTCGACAGAGTTCGTCTTCGGGGTTTCTTCTTCCGGAGATGATGGAGAGCGAAACGCCTCCCCATGCCTCCCCACCTCATGAGGCGGACGACCCAGAGGTGTCGTCACGAAGGATTTCTCTTGATCCACCAAGGCCAGAAGGTAACCCTTCGGCCTCCCGAAGTCCGGAGTATTTGGCTCCTAAGGGGAGCAACAGAAAGAGTCCGGAACTGTCCGGCGCGCGACCAGACGCACTGATGAATCTTCTGGAGCAAGCGGCTATCTTAGAAGCGCATCGTACGTTAATGGGTACGGTGGTTGAGAGGATTTCATCCGCCGAAAGTGGGTTGCATGAAGCTTTTATGAGCCTGCTGAGAGGGTTTGAGGTACGCAAAGTAATATGTATATTTTTGACGGTACCGCACACGCTAGTTGTGCCCTATGCAGATAGTAGCCCCTGAGACTCTGGTTGTCGTCGAAAAAGGCGGCAAACAGAGGATCATAGTCCCAGGTAATGATCATGCCGCTTTCATGTGCAGGCGGCTGAGGGTCCGGTGGCTAGCCGGACTGGTGAGTTTGCCGAACTGATGCGGCAACTTGATGCGGCGGATGCCGACATCGTGCTTGTAAACAGGCGGCTTGACGAGGCACGGGATATGTATTCTCCGATGGTCAACATATATTAAGAGGAGCATGATGCTAGTATCTATAATATGCTATGACTTCAGATGGAGCTGTCGCTATGGAGACCCTTCGGGCGGAACTTGCCCGAGCCAAGGAACAAGCCAGGAGGAGTGATACGGCCGCCTTAAAGGCGGTTGAAGAGTTAAGAGCCGAACAGGCTGCGCATTGCCAGAGCAAAGAGAAAATGGCCAAGATGGATGTTGAGTTGAAAGATGCCGCTGACCGTTATGAGCTTCTTGAAAGGGAAAGTCAAACGAAGATGGTGGACCTGGAGAAAGCCATGGTAGCAGCCAAGGAAACCCACTCTAAAATCAGAGCGGCGAAGGAGGAGCTACGTCAAGCCGGAGATATCACGGCTGGGAAGCCCTTTTTGTTGCGGACGAAGTTCGGAGATCCTAAGTATGCCCTTCTGAATCAATTATGGAGTTTTGCGGACGCGTACTTGGATTTGGCGGCGAGTGCTGCTGATGCGACCAAGTTTTTCGAAGATGAAAAAGATCACGAAGTGGAAAAGTTGTTCTGGTCGTAGTTCAATGCTCCAGCGCGTCCGCTGCTGTTAAATGAGCAAATGGCCGAGTGGGCCGAGCTCCATAGGTTGTCCGGACTTGCCATGAGGTCTGTCGTGGATCGTCTTTGGCCAGAAGGACCAAGGCCGAATAGTTATTTTCGTCTAGTGCAACGATTCCTTGGTGCTGTGCCGCATATCGACGCTATAAAGAGGTCGGCGTGCATAGAGGGTGTGCGGATGGCTCTTGCCCGTGTCAAGACATACAGGGCAGAGATGGAGGCCACCGCTATTGCAACCCAGAATCCGGCCGTAGGCCAGGTTTCGGCCGAGCACTATTTTGAAGAAGTCCTAGAAGGTGCTCGTTTTAATAGAGGCTAAGTGCTCGAAGAGTGTCATGTTTGAGTAACATGTATCCCGATTGTAAAAACAATGCTATTTGAATTATAAAGGCTGTGTTTATACTTTTGCCTGAAAGTATTATTATGCCTTCTATGCGGTCGTTTATGTATATATATATATAACTTGAAAGTTTGCAGTCGTCGGCTTCAGCCCCCACGCATATAATGTGGGGGTGTTCGCAAAAGCGTGTGTTCACACTTGATCCAACGTCTTGGTCCATTAAGTAGGTGGTAGCGCGGCGAACGAGGCAATCAGACTATGTTGCTTTAACACTTTCACTTAACCAAAGGGGTTTGACAGTGGGGCTACTATATAGCCCCTGGTACTTCCGCGCTCATCCGAGTACGGGGCGTGTACGTACATGACCGGGAAAACCGGCCCTTCGTTAATGCGGAGGAATCCCGAAGATTCCGCTAAGTCATCGATTGGTTGCCCAGTCTCGCGCTTTATCATGACAGTCAGTTTTCGGCTTTCTCTACTGAGGTGCTCATCCGGATGAACCAGGGCACAATCATAGTAGTTCTCCCGGTGCCACCTTAGCCGATAGAGCGGAACGTAAGGTAGTAAACCGCGGGAGCCGGGTAAACCCAACATTTGACCAAAGACATGATTCGGAGCTGGTGCATATAAGGCCAAACTCGCGATGCCGAACACTCCCTAAGGTGTTCGATCTTTACAACATATACCGGGCTGAGTAACGCCCTTGATAAAGGACCCTAAATTTCCAGGTACGTGCATTAGTCTGACGTGGCGAAATGCCAACAACGCCAGCATCCCTCATGGTTGTGTTAGGTATCCGGGGGGTGTCAAGCAACAAGAGACAGTAAGAAAGGTTTACACAGGGTCTTAATCTAAAAAGAAACCTTTGAGCGGGGCCCTGCTGCACGTCTGCGCATGTGTCTCCGTTGTGCCGTATCCTGGAAGGGTGTAGCACGATTGTCATCTATAAAAGAGAAAAACTTAGATGAAAGACTTCGTGCGAAAAACTGGTTATTCTCATTAACATTCAATCAAAATGAGGTAAAGGCAAACTGTAGTCCTTTTTACATGCGGGAAGCCCCTTGTTGGGGATATTACCACTAGGCGTAAACCGGCCAGGAGAGGCCGGGTTAACCCCATACTAGTTCACTATATCTGAAGCCCATGAAGACAGACAGTGACGCTTTATGAAAGCCCAGGGCCCAAAGCCGGTTTGAGGCCTGTGGACATAAACCAGCATTGATATGTAAACTTGTGTTGTAAGATAGAAAGAGCAGAGACCGAGCCGGACACGTTTATGAGCCGGCCTCGGGAATCTGTAAACCGACGGGCGTCAACCCGTGTATATAAGGGGACGACCCGGCGGTGGTTCAGGACGACAGACAACAACTCGAGACTCAGGCAAAGCGTATTCGCTCCCTGGTCATCGAAACCCTAGCAATTCCACAACAACTGGATTAGGCTTTACCTTCACCGCAAGGGGCCGAACCAGTATAAACTCTCTTGCGTCCCTTGTCCGCTTTAAGCCCTTTAAGTTAACCCGTAGCGATGGCTCCACGACTAAGTCCTTTCTCTAGGACATCTGCCGTGACAAAACCACGACAGTTGGCACCCACCATGGGGCTATCGCATGATGGTTTCGAGTTCTTAGAGGGCAGCTTCGAAGGACACAAGGGCTACGCTGTGGGCCGGATGACCAAGAGTCGTCGCGGCAAGCTCTACATCGACGATGCAGGCTGGGGCCCCGAGGCCAGCTCAATCAAGTACGGGTACCGGGCCCCCTTTGGTGGCATACACGTTTTCATTGGCAAGATCGGCGAACCAGGCCCTGAGCCGGACATCTGCACCGACCTTGTCGAAACAGCTCCGCGTGCGAGATCTGCCCGGGTCAAGCCTGTCATGAAGCGTGCCTTCGTGGGAGTCATCCACGGACGGGAATCTGAGGATAGATCGGAATCTGGTGGTGAAACCGTCGTTTAATCCGGCGATGAGTCATCAACTGGAGGGACCGAATCGTTATATCAGTTGCAAGATGGCCGGATTGGGGGCAGTTCCGATGGCGACAGTATTCCGGATCCCTTTGATCCGCCGAACCGGGTTGCAATCTTCATGGCCGGTACACAACCAGCACTCCACTCTTCGACCGCAGTGGCGATGATTTCCGGATCAACAGCAGCGGCAGCGGCCGGGGCAGGAGGCCCTGTGCGACCGCCGGCTCAGGTTCTATCTGATTTGTTTGACACTTTGGCAACGCTGATGGTGGAGGTTAACCTCGCGGACCAAGACACACATAATGTGGAAATCGCGAAGGTGAAAGATCAGATCACCCAGGCCAAAGCCGACTTAGCAGCAGAGGATACCAGGATGGTTGCGAAACGGGCCGCATTGGATGCACAGGCTTACCGGCTTATGCTGGATCAGAGTGCGTCAAATGATTTCCTGAAGAGGAGGTACCAATCTCGCCTAACGCCGGTTTATGAGGCCAGGAACCTCTTTAACACCCCAGGAGCGGGGACCAGTAATCCGCCGATGTTAAATCGGGCGGAAGCACCTGGAGCGGGGGCGCCGGTTCAGCCACATTTGGTGGATCTGTCTCGCCAGAATCACGTGTCGCCGCAGCATGTCCCAACACCACTGGGTCATTACTCTAACCCGATGGACAACATTGTCGCTGCCGCTTCACGGCTGGCGGCCCTTCCGATCGAAGGCGAGTCTCCGATGGCAGTCGAGACGCGAAGGGCTAGGGAGCTTCTTCAGACAGCTTTGGTTCAGCAGCAGGCTTATTCATATAGTCGCGAGAGGATCCATTCTACTCCCCGCCCAAGCCGGAGCTACAGCAGGCGTATGGATGAACCGGCCGTATCAAGCAATGCGCGGAACCGTGATCCGCCCCGTGGCCATAACCCGGCAGGTGGTGGTGGTGATGCTCAGTATGTGGTGGATCGCACTAGAGCTCGTCGAGAAGCCAAGTTAGCAGCACAGCACGAGGCTCGCCAACTTACTCCGGTTCGTCCAACCACATCGGTGGAACCAGGGGTTACCTCTAGCTCTTTGGGAGTATCGTGTCTCGTCCCAGCGCTGCACAACGTGCGCCTGCCCAAGGATTTCAAAGGCCCATGAAAAGTGCTGAATTACACCGCTGACTTATCCCCCGAGTCATGGGTGGAAAGCTATGAGATGGCAATGGAGATGCTGGATGTGGACGATGCGGTGTGCGCTAAATACTTTACCATGATGTTGGAAGGAACGGCTCGAACTTGGTTGAAAAAGTTACCAGCTAACTCCATTGGGTCATGGGCCGAGCTGAGGGCCCGGTTTATCCAGAACTTCAAGGATACGTGCAAGCAGCCCGTGTCAATTGTGGACCTAGCCGCCTGTGTCCAGGAGGAAGGAGAATCAACAACCCATTGGGTGCGCCGGGTTTCGGAGATTTTGCATTCATCGGACCGCATTAACGCTGACATAGCAGTTTTAACGTTGGAAGGCAATTGCCGGTTTGCACCTCTGAAGTTGAAGTTGGGACGGCTCAAACGCCACTGCAATGATATGGGGACTCTCATGGCTGCTCTGGTGAAATATGCCAACTCTGATGGTACCAAGGACCCCGAGTCTGACGATGACAAGACAGGGAAGGGAAAGAAGAGCGGACATACCAAGGGGCAGAAGCACAACCCGGCGGGCCATGAAAACAACGGTAAGCATAAAGCGGATAATAGCTTGGATTTTGTGGCTAATACCAACGCGCAGGACAAAGGCCAACGACGTAAAACTAAACCGCCCCAGCACGGTGGAGGACCAAGTCCTAATCCGGACCGCCTGTCTTATCTGTTGAACCAGCCTTGCCCAAAGCACGGGACGAAGGAGAACTCGTCCACGCACCTCTGGAAAGATTGTTACACCATGCAAGAGTTCAAAAACTCTGATGTTTTTTGATATGATCATGGACCGGGTGGCGGTTCAGGCCCCGGATCTCATGGGCCGGGTTACGGTGGAGGTAGTTCCGGTTCAGGCTTTCACGGCAACCAGAGTGGACAGGGTAATCAAGCCAATCAGGGCAACCAAGGTGGTTATAATAATCAGGGGAATCAGCAACAGCAGCAGCAGCAGCAGTCGGGTTACCAGAGCAACCCGAAGAAGTTGAATAGCGGGCAATATCATGTCTTCACCACTAGCCTGGACAAGCGCAATCAAAAGCTTCATAAAAGGGAAGTGAATTCCGTTGAACCGGCGGTTCCCCGATACTTACGCTGGTCTGAACAGCCTATTGTGTGGAGTCGAGAGGATCATCCGCCCCAGGTTGATAATCCGGGTCATCTGGCGTTGGTGGTGGCACCTCAGGTGGGAGGTTATAAGTTCAACAAAGTACTCATGGATGGGGGGAGTAGTATCAATATCCTTTATTATGAAACCTTCCATCGCATGGGGTTAATAGATAAAAATCTTAAACTGTCCAACACGGTCTTTCATGGTGTGGTACCTGGTAAATCGGCATATCCCGTTGGTAAGATAGCTCTGGAGGTTGCTTTTGGCGACGAGCATGATTCAAGATCAGAGAAGTTGACCTTTGAGGTGGTGAAAATCAAGAGCCCATATCATGCCCTGTTTGGACGACCGGATTATGCTAAGTTTATGGCAAGGCCCTGTTATGTCTATCTGCAGCTCAAGATGCCGGGTCATAAGTGGACTATCACAGTGCACGAGAGTCGCAAGATCGCTTTGGAATGTGAAGAGGGCGATGCGGCATACGCTGAGTCGGTTTGTGCAACTGAGGAATTGAAGTTCTATAAGGACAATGTTGATCCGGCAGATATGACCCTGAAGTTTAAATCAACTACAGAGCATGATCTGGCCCTGAAGTTTAAATCGGCTGATGAGACTAAGCTTGTTGACTTCGTGCCCGACGATTCATCCAAGCAGTTTAGCATCAGCGCTAACTTGGATCCGAAATAGGAAAGCGCGCTCATCGAGTTCATTCGTGAGAATCGGGACATCTTTGCGTGGAAGCCTTCTGACGTGCCAAGTGTACCGAGAGAACTCGCTGAGCACACCCTCAATGTTGATCCCAAGTATAAACCGGTCAATCAATTTCTTCGCCGGTTCAATGAAGAAAGACGCAAGGCTATTGGAGAAGAAGTTGTGAGGCTCTTGGCGGCTGGGTTTATCGTCGAAGTGTTTCATCCTGAGTGGTTGGCTAATCCGGTGCTAGTACTTAAGAAGAATGGCACTTGGCGTACGTGTGTGGACTGTACAGATCTCAACAAGGCTTGCCCAGCAGATCCTTTTGCTCTCCCGCGTATTGATCAAATCATTGATGCTACAGCGGGTTGCGAGCGTTTGAGCTTTCTGGATGCATATTCTGGTTATCATCAGATCAAAATGGCAGTTAAGGACCAGGAGAAGACAGCCTTCATAACTCCTTTTGGAGCCTTCTGTTATGTGTCTATGCCCTTTGGGGTCAAGAGTGCCCAGGCGACTTATCAACGGTGTGTGCAGAATTGTCTTCATGACCAGATCGACCGCAATGGTCATGCTTATGTGGATGATATTGTGGTAAAATCTAGACAGAAGGAGACATTGATAGATGACTTGAAGGAGTCCTTCGATAAGCCGGCCAAGTGCATTTTTGGTGTACCGGCAGGCAAGCTCTTGGGCTTTTTGGTGTCTAACAGGGGCAATGAAGCTAATCCAAAAAAGATCAAAGCCATCACCTCTTTCGCCAAACCGAAGTGTATCAATGATGTTCAACGCCTGGCAGGCTAGATTGCCGCGTTGAGCCGGTTTATCAGTCGCCTTGGTGAGAAGGCCATCCCTTTGTATCAGATGCTGAAGAAAACGGATAACTTCGTCTCGAGTGACGCCGCTAATGAAGCATTTGAGGACTTAAAGCCGCAGCTGGCTAATCCGCCGATTCTCGCTGCTCCGGTTGACAAAGAACCATTGTTGCTATATGTGGCAGCCAACGCCTGGGCTGTTAGTGTGGCTATTGTGGTGGAGCGCAAGGAGGTAGGAAAGGAATATCCGGTTCAGCGGCCGGTTTACTATATCAGTGAGGTACTTATTGAGTCCAAGCAGAGGTACCCGCATTGGCAAAAATTGGTGTATGGAGTTTTCATGGCAAGCCGGAAGCTTAAGCAATATTTCCAAGGTCATCCCATCACGATGGTCACCTCTGCTCCTTTGGGGGATATAATCCAGAACACGGAAGCAATTGGTCGGATTCCTAAGTGGGCTATCGAGCTCGGGCCTCACGGGTTGAAATACATACCCCGAACGGCGATCAAATCTCAGGCACTTGTGGATTTCATCAATGATTGGATAGAACTACAAGCGCCAGAAGAGAAGCCGGATCATACTTATTGGACTATCCATTTTGATGGGTCCAGGCAATTGGAGGGCTCGGGGGCTGGAGTCGTGTTAAATTCCCCACGAGGTGATAAGTTTTGTTATGTTCTCCGTTTAATGTTCCCTTGCAGTAACAATGCAGCTGAATATGAGGCCTTGCTCCACGGTCTTCGGATGGCTAAGGAGATGAACCTAAGTCGAGTCAAGTGCTTCGATGACTCGGACCTGGTGGCTCAACAAGTGTCCGGCACTTGGGACTCCAAGGAACCACTCATGGCAGCGTATCGTCGTGAGGTGGATATTGTTCCAGTTCACTTCAAAGGTTATCAGGTGGATCATGTGGACCAGCGGAAGAATAAAGTGGCGGACGCTTTAAGTCGTTTGGGTTCCCAGCGTAAACCGGTTCCACCTAACGTCTTCCTGGATGTGCTGCATAACCCGTCCGTCAAGCTCCCTGGTGAAGAGGATTTGGCTATTCCTGATCCAGAAGCTCAGTTGGTGGTGGCTCTTCCTGTTATTCCGGATTGGACGGTTCCATATTTGGTCAGCTCCATATGAACCGGGGCGAGTTACCAAAAGACGAAACTTCGCCCAGGCAGATTATACGGCGGTCTAAGTCCATGACAATCATCAATGGAGAGTTACATCATTGCAGTGTGATAGGGGCGTTTCAACGCTGTGTATCCCCTTAAGAAGGCCGCGAAATTTTGCGTGAGATCCACGAAGGAGATTGTGGTCACCACGCCGGTTCAAAATCGCTGGTGGCCAAGGCGTTTTGTCACGGTTTCTATTGGTTAACAGCTCATGCTGATGCCGAGGATTTAGTCAAAAGGTGTGATGGCTGTCAAAAGTTCTCATGACGGGCTCATGTACCGGCTCAAGAGTTGAGGATGATTCCAATTATTTGGCCATTTGCAACTTGGGGGCTGGATATGGTTGGGCCCTTCAAGAGATCCAAGGACAAGAAGACCCACCTTTTGGTGGCGGTTGATAAGTTCACTAAATGGGTGGAGGCAGAGCCAGTTAGTAAGTGTGATGCAGCTACGGCGGTTCAATTCATCAAAAAGGTGTTCTTCCGGTTTGGCTTTCCACACAACATTATAACAGACAATGGTACCAATCTATCAAAGGGTGCCATGAAGGAGTTCTATCAACGTGAGCACATCCGGCTTGACGTATCATCAGTAGCTCACCCCCAGTCCAATGGTCAAGCAGAGAGAGCCAATCAAGAGATCTTGAGATGCATCAAACCCCGGCTTATGGTTCCGTTGCAACGGACGCCGGGTTGTTGGGTTGAAGAGTTACCTTCTGTTTTATGGAGCATTAATACCACACCCAACAGATCGACAGGATACACGCCTTTCTTCATGGTTTATGGTGCGGAGGCGGTTCTTCCTATTTACATCCGTCATGACTCACCTCGTGTAGCAGCATATGTTGAAGCTGACAACGAGAAGGCACGGCAGGAAGCACTTGACCTGTTAGATGAGGAGCGTGACATGGCAGCAGCCCGTTCGGTGATTTATCAGCAAGATCTGTGTCGTTATCACAGCCGCCGGGTTAGAACAAGAACCTTTCAAGAAGGCGATTTGGTGGTTCGACTCATCCAGGATCAGACGGATATGCACAAGCTATCCCCCCTTGGGAAGGACCCTTGGTGGTCAGCATGAATCTACACAACGGGTCATACTACCTAATCGATGTTCGAGAGCGCAAAGACTATACTTGAGCCATAGGCTCTGCTTATGTACATATTATGACAATGTATATATTATGATCAATATAATAAACTGGAACCTCAGCTAAAGCGGGGTATCTGTTGTTTTTCTTACATCATCTGTGGTTACATGGAGCTTCTCTTTATAAAGCGGCGTCCGGTTTACCCCTTGATTCAGCTTCTCAAAGCTTTATGTTACATCACTTGGGGGCTTGGTCGTATCCGAACCATAGCTACACCTCTTGATCGGCGCAATGCCACAACATCACTTGGGGGCTTGGTCGTATCCGAACCATAGCTACACCTCTTGATCGGCACAATGCCACAACATCACTTGGGGGCTTGGTCATATTCGAACCATAGTCACACCTCTTGATCGGCTCAAAGCCAAATCAATCCGGGGCCAAAGAGAGTGTTGTAAAAACACCAACTCAAACATAGGCACCCACTGAGCACAGCTCAAAATGTTACTTGGGGATTCTTTGTTGTCGAAATGAACTAAGAATCTACACTTGTAATAGGCTATCAAGCCATGGCTTGGAAGCCTAGTGTATACACCTAAAACCCCGGGTTAGCCTGCCTCTTTAAGTAAGTTACTCCACCCAGGTAAACCTGGTATGAATCATCGAACTTTGACAAGTTACTCTAATAAGACCCTGAACTTGTCAAGTTAAAATGATGTTTGGTTAAGGATTGATGACCATCTTAAAAGGCTTTGCAAAAATGGTTTAATTCAGTGGCCTGGCAGCCCATGAAAAGCCTCGAATTTGGGGCCCGGCAGCCCGTGAAAAGCCTCCACTACAACGGTTTTTATTTGCCTTTTGCTAAGTTTTTCTTTCTTTTGATAAGATTTGTGATGTTTTCAAACCGGTGTTCATCAACCCGGTTAGGCTGTCAACTACAAGTTGTCAGTACACGATCAAGTTATAATCCGGAGACTATCAGCCCGGTCTGGTTTTGACTCGAAGTCACCAGTATGGAATAAACTGGTGTTTATCACAACCCGGAACGGTTTTATTGTAAGCCGGCATCATATAATAGGAGTTACTTATACTCCGGAATAGGGTTATTACCCTCACTACAAAGTTGGTCAACCAACATTATGCCTAAAGGTCACAGGTATCATATATTTCCATATTTGGTTACCTTTTACAACCTTGGTCATATATATATTTGGGTATCATGACCCGCCCGGTGCTAAACCGCCAGGGCGCTTTAAGCTTCTTATCTGCAGGAACAGCTTGAATAAATGGCTATGGATTATGAACATCATATCTTAAGCATGGCGGATTAGCACGCATCAGTTGCAGATAAATATGCACGAAGGCATAACAGACCAAGTATTTTAACTAGCCTATTACAAGGCGTTTCAGTGCCCAAAAGGATAATTGTTTTCTCAAATACGTGTTGCAGCACGTAGAAGACTAAACCGGCCTCCGTATTATGATTGGCCACCAGCTAGACCTGACAGCTGCGGATCATCTTGCACCGTTTCATCATCTTCGTCTCTACCCAGTGGCTGGAAGTCAATAGTGGTCCAGTCGATCCTAGTTAACACTTGGAACACAGCTTCGTCGCTTATAAGGGTGGACGGTTCAATATCAGGGGCATAAGTGTGCTTACGGATTGGAGGGATCAGGTTTTGAGCCTCAGGAGTCGGTGCAGCAACCCGTTTGTTATTGGTGTCATAACTCGCTTGGTAAAATGATAGATCGGCTTCTTCAGCAAGTTGACAAGCCAATGGACGAACTTCCCGGTTTATAGCGCGGAGATCATCAGTGCAAAATTCTGATCCGTCTTCTTTTAAGCTTGGGTAGCCTTTAATGACGTCTGCCGGATCAAGATCAGGCACCCATGCTTTTGCCCGGGTTAGTGCAGTCAAAGCGCCAGCCCTTGCAGCGGATATCTTTAGCTCTTCTACCCGGGCAGGCAACATAGATAGCCTGGCTAAGGTATCCTTGATTAACGTCGGGGGCGGCTTATAGTGAGAAGCGGTGTAGATGATTTGTTGCGCGCTGGTATACAATTGCTCTATCAGCGTGTAGGCGGCCTTCAGCTTCTTCTGTACATCAGAGCCCAGGTGACTAATGCGAGTTCTTGCATCATTACAAATGTCAGTAAACTGGCAATACATGGGAAGGTATGTTGAAAGGATAAAGCAAGGATGCTTACCGAACACAGCCGCAGTCATGGCATGTATTTGCCGCTTTACGCCAGTCAGTTCATCTACCACCGGTTTAAGCGCTGCTTCTGCGTCCTTGGCCCTTTTCTGCAAAGCGGATTTTTCCGTGTTCCAATCCGCACGCTCTTTGTTGAAATCCTCCTTTAGCTTTTCCATAGCGGCTAAAGCACTAGTCAGTTCATCCTTTGCCTTGGAGGTTTCAGCTTGCTGGGATTTGATGTTCTCTTGCAGATCTATAGTTTGAGCTTCCTTTTTGCTCAGTTCAACCTATAACAGATAGAAGTATAATGAGTTGATGCTACATGATTGAAGTACCAAGCACATACCAAGTTATGCACTTGATACTTGGGGGCTAATGCATATTTGCTTGTTCTTGGAAATTCCTACAAAAGTCCCAAGCACAATACAAGTATTACTCTTGGCACTTGGGGGCTAATGTATGTTTTGCTCCAAGTTCTGATCTGGGCAATCTTTTAAAAAGCCCCGGTTCATCTTTATAAAGTTAAACCGGCCCTTGGAGGCTACATTAGTGAAGTTAAGATGCAGTGTTGCAAACATAAAGATGTTACTAAGTCCCGGTTAAGATTGGTATCATAAACCGTCACTTGGGGGCTACTAGAGTTGATAAGCTGCAATTGAACGTAAGAGAGCAACAATTATGTTAGTTACCTCATATCGCTCCTTCATCAAGTTTACCAAACCAGCTTCATAGTCACGGCTAGTATACAGACGGTTCAAGAAGCCAGAATGAATGTCTTGAGCATTGAGATGGGCGTAGCTTGATAAATCGGCATTCCATTTGCCTTTGCCGGTAGCAAAGAGCTCGTCCTTGGCAGTATGCTTTGACAAAGCGACAGGATTGCCAGGAGTGGTGTGGCCAGTGCCAGTAATCATAATGTCATCATCTTTGTCATCAGCAGCCGTCACTGGGGTTGGCGGTTTGTCAGTATCTTTAACTGGACTGACCGGTTTGTCATCAGTTCGGACAGGGTTGGTTGGCTGGTCAGCACGGCTTGTGGTGTCAACTTCCACCTGTTCAGCAAAAAAGTCATGGTCTTGAGGTGGTGGGTCATTAAGCATGGCGTCAACATCGGTCTCTTCAGGATATGGAGTTTTTTCCCGTTCAACAGCCATGTTATCATCAGCTGGTTTATTCAACCGAGCCTTCTTGCTGGGTCTGGGCTTGGCGCTGAGAAAAATAAACATGAGGATCAGTGCAGTATATAAAAATAACACATCAAGGATAAAAACAAATGTATAGCTCACCCAAGAACTGTTTTGAGGGGTGGAAGTTTTGTGGCCGACGACTCGCCAGAAGATGAGTGAGAAGTACCCTGATAATTTGAATCAGACGGGTTAAGAGGCTGGTGGAAAAAACCCACTTTGGGGCATGAAGTGTCAAGGGTATAAGAGACATCTGATCGGCGTTTCTGAACCGGAGTGTTCGGTAAACCGGCGAAGGTAACTACTTGGCCGCTGTGCCGGGTTGTGCGGCGAGCCTCGTGCTGCTGCGTCTTCAAAAGAAAGTTTGGGTCCAAGTAAGCAAGGGGGTGAGAAAATTTTACTTTCCGGTTTGCTCGACGGATTTTTGATGTTGCCAGAGCATCTGAATCGGAGGAAAGAATGATTACCTCTACATCATCAGCATGACTGCCTTTAGCATCGTCCTGGTAATAATCATTGTCAATGAGGTGTACAAAAAACGAACCAAGAGAGTCAAGTTCTACCTCTGATTTCGGGTTACCCACATCATCATCAGCATTTAGCTCGGAGGATGCAGTGGTCCTTTTCTTGGCAAGTTTCTTAACAACCTTGGTCTTTGGGCGAAGTGGCTTGGCCTTTTTGTCTTGCGGCTTTGCCGGTTTGTCTTGTGGTTTCTTGTTCCAGAACGGATCATCACCCTGTCAGAAAATAGTCAAACTTTCAGAGAATATTTTGCCAGAAGAAATTTAAGATAGAAAAAGACTTATATGATTCTTACAGCTGGCGGTTTGTTGAAGGTGCAGAAAGGGAGTAGTCTGCTCTGGCCACAGGCAGCCTCTGGTTCATTCAGCATCTTCTTTACAGCCTCAGTAACTTCCGCATCTGTAAGCTGAATATCAATGTGTCGTTGAGCATCCTTCAAACTCCCTGTGTACTCACACATCAAACCGGAGCGCCGGTTTAAGGGCAGAATACTCCAGCTTATCCAACAATGGGCAAGGTCAACTCCTGTCAAACCATTCGCCATGAAGGCTCTAAGCTTTGATAGTTGAGGGGCATAGTTGGCCCTTTCTTTTGCAGTCAACCTCTGAGGAAAAGGATGTGTATTACTAAGGCGGTGAGGGCAGTAACCCGGCAAGGTGTTCACATCGGTTGGAGATGTATCTTTGCAGTAAAACCAAGTATGGTTCCACTCTTTGGGGTGGCTATGGAGCTTGGGATGAGGGAAAGTAACTTCCTTCCTTTTCTGAACCGCCATTCCACCCAATTATGTATTGGGTCCATCTGTGAACTCTGTGCGACGGTTTAAGTGAAAGAAATCCCTAAACAGTTCGACTGTAGGTTCCTCTTGTAGATAAGCCTCACAGAAGACTTGGAAGTGGCAGATGTTGGTCATAGAATTTGGACCGATGTCTTGAGGGTGCAGCTGAAAACTGGCCAGTACATCTCGGAAATTTTTTGAACCGGGAGGGCTAAAACCTCGACCCAGGTGATCAGCAAACATGACTACCTCTCCGTCCTTGGGTGTAGGAGGATTTTCCGGGCCAGGGACCCTCCAGTGGATGACATCTTTTTTGGCTAAAGCGCCTGTTGCAACACAGTTGTTTAACTGATCTTCGGTTACTCGAGAATGAACCCAATTGCATTCATATACTTGCTTGGCCATGGCAATGAAGATCTAAAACATGATTATAGCCGGTTTAAGATTTACAGTGGACAATTATAAAGCGGTATAAGGATGTAAGCATATTGTTAAACCGGAGTTGGTTATTTGTAAACCGGAGTCTGACAATGGAGACAGTACAATGATCAATGCATTGGCGGTTCAACAGGGGACTAATGGTATCTACTGGATCATCATTTTTCTATGAAGTTAAACCGCCTAATCTGGTATTAAAGGTATATGTCTAAAAGGTGCGTAAGTGAAGGAAAAAAAGCTTCACATCTTGGCGTGGTAATTTCAGATCTACCGTGCGTTGGAAAAACAAAATATATTCTGACCTAAATTCCAGTGTGTTAAGAGTTCACCAAGTTCAGATGAGTTTTACATAAGGCAGATGTTCTAACAAGGAAGCAGGAGTTTAAAGTACAAGGGCATTGGAAAAAGCAGATCTAACTAGCCATTGGTACTACTGAAGAGAAACAAGGAAGAACAGATTCAAGAACTTTGAAGAACTATGAAGAACACCGAACCCTAATGGTGGATCTGGAGTGAGAAAAGGAGGAACGTACCGGTGCTGAGGAAGCAGCGGAGGATCGCCGCGTTTTTCCGGCACAGTCAGGTTGATGCAGCGGTCGTCGTTGAGGCAGAGGCGAAGGACGACGGCGGCGGTAGGGCTCGAAGGTCGGTCGGCACGAGGAAGAAGACGACACGAAGAGGCACGAGGGGGAAAAGTGAAAGGGACCCCTCGGCTTATTTATAAGGTGAATGGATAAAAGGCAGGTGCGAGAATCGAGGAGCCCAAAAATGGGGTATGTGACAGCTCTGTTGCCTCGATCATCGGAGGCCCATTAATGAAGGTGGGTTATATGCAGTTTTAAATAATAGATGACGTCATGGCGGTTTACCATGGTCCTGGAAGGTGACGTCACGGCGGCTTACAAGATTACGTGAAGATGTTGAAGAAGAAATTTTCTTAAGTATTGAGGATTGACATGAACCAATTCAAATCAATCTGGGGCCTAATGTTGGGGATATTACCACTGGGCGTAAACCGGCCAGGAGAGGCCGGGTTAACCCCATACTAGGTCACTATATCTGAAGCCCATGAAGACAAACGGTGACGCTTCATGAAGGCCCAGGGCCCAAAGCCGGTTTAAGGCATGTGGACATAAACCGGCATTGATATGTAAACTTGTGTTGTAAGATAGAAAGAGCAGAGACCGAGCCAGACACGTTTATGAGCCGGCCTTGGGATTCTGTAAACCGACGGGCGTCAACCCGTGTATATAAGGGGACGACCCGGCGGTGGTTTAGGATGACAGACAACAACTCGAGACTCAGGCAAAGCGTATTTGCTCCCTGATCATCGAAACCCTAGCAATTCCACAACAACTGGATTAGGCTTTACCTTCACCGTAAGGGGCCAAACCAGTATAAACTCTCTTGCGTCCCTTGTCCGCTTTAACCCCTTTAAGTTAACCCGTAGCGGTGGCTCCACGACTAAGTCCTTTCTCTAGGACATCTGCCGTGACAAAACCACGACACCCCTGGTACCGCCTATGGGGATATATCCATCAAACCAATCTCAGGTTTATCTAAGCTGTTACAGCTAGTGGTGCGCCGGACTCGTCTAGCCGTGTCCGCGGTCTTGATGACCAACCATTTATTCCGGTTGGAGAGGCCATTTAGTGTTCTGCTGCTAAAGCCGCCACACGTTCTTCCGCGCGTAAGGAACGCTCAGTGTTTCCGCTAACTATGATGATGCCACGTGGACCGGGCATCTTAAGCTTAAGAGAAGCGTAATGCGGTACTGCATTAAAACGAGTGAAGGCTGTTCTCCTGAGTAGTGCTTGATAGCCGCTGCGGAATGGAGCGATGTCGAAGGTTAACTATTCACTTCGGAAGTTGTCGGGAGAACCGAATACAACCTCTAGTACTAGAGAGCCCGTACAGCGGGCCTCTGGGCCTGGTATTACTCCTTTAAAGGTAGTATTGCTTTGGCTGATTCTTGTTGGGTCTGTCCCCATTTTGCGGACTGTGTCCTGATATATCAGATTAAGACTACTGCCGCCGTCCATGAGGACTTGGGTGAGATGGTATCCATCGATTATTGGGTCTAGCACCAAGGCAGCCAATCCTCCGTGCCGGATACTAGTCGAGTGATCCCTGCGATCAAAAGTGATCGGGCAGGCCGACCAAGGGTTGAACCTAGGGGTGACGGGCTCTATGGCGCATATGTCTCGGAGTGCGTGTCTGCTCCTTCGTTTTGTTACGTGAATCATGTTCACTGTTTTGACCTCTGGTGGGAATTTTTCTGTCCCCCAGTGTTTTGCTAGCGAGGCTCATCCTCGTCTTCACTTGGTGTCTCCCTCCCCTTGTGTTCGGCATTTAGCTTGCCAGCCTGCTTGAAGACCCAGCATTCTCTGTGGGTATGATTTGCAGGTTTATCGGAGGTGCCATGAATCTGACATAACTTGTCCAGAATCTTGTTTAGGCTAGACGGTCCATCTCTGTTGCCTTTAAAAGGCTTTTTCCGTTGACCGGGTCGAGAGCCCCTAAATCCGGCGTTTACCGCCATGTTGTCTGGGCTGTCATCGTTATTTCGACGCTTGCTTTTACTGCGTGATGGTTTCCATTGCCATCCCTGACTTCAGATGTTCCTGGGTTGCTGGTGCTACTACGGGCCAGCCAGCTATCTTCGCCCGCGCAAAAGTGGGTCATAAGGCTTGTTAGGGCTGCCATTGTCCTCGGTTTTTCTTGGCCGAGGTGTCTGGCGAGCCATTCGTCTCGGACGCTGTGTTTGAAAGCTGCTAAGGCTTCGGCGTCCGGGCAGTCAATGATTTGATTCTTCTTAGTGAGAAATCTGTTCCAAAGCTTTCGGGCTGACTCTACGGGCTGTTGAATTATATGACTTAAATCGTCTGTATCCGGAGGTCGGACATAGGTCCCTTGAAAGTTAGCCCTAAAAGCATCCTCAAGCTCCTCCCAACTTCCAATTGAATTTTCGGGGAGGCTCTTCAGCGAGTGCCGAGCTGGTCCTTTCAGCTTGAGGGGCAAGTATTTGATGGTGTGGAGATCGTCTCCGCGAGCCATATGGATATGGAGGATGAAGTCCTCAATCCAGACCCCCCGTCGTTCCGTCGTACGCCTCTATGTTCATGGGTTTGAATCCCTCTGGAAATTCGTGATCCATCACCTCATCGGTGAAGCATAGGGGGTGCGCGGCACCCCCGTATTTGGATGTGTCATGGTGTTCTGACGGTTGTAGTGTTCGGTTTTGATTCTGCGCTGGAGCGCGCTTCCTAGATCCGTAGATGGATCTGGTCACGCCGACTTTTTGATGCAAGTCCTCGCATGAATCGTGTGCTGACTTATGTGCGGCCTCGTTAGCCGCCCTATTGCGGCCACGAGGTGGTCGATCCGACCGGTCGGCCGTTTTATTTTTCGGCTGTGTAGGCTCTAAGGCCTCATCATCAAATTCAGGCAACAGCTTGCGCTTTGGATAGCTCTTTGTGTGGCGACTGCCACCATACTTTTCTTCAGTGTCGAGCACTTTGTTCCATCTACTGTTGAGCGTATTCTGCGCGGCCTTAAGCCTTTGCTTCTACTTCTTTAGACTCCTCGCAGTGGCAATAAGCCTTCTATGGAGGTTCTCTTGTTCCAAGTGCCTTTCCGGGATGATGTGTGCATCGTCGTCCGGACTGTTTTCCTCTCCGGAGAGAGGTTGATGAGCTTTATCCTCGGCGTCGCCGTGATTTGACAGCGGCTCCGTACTATGTTCGCCGTCCGCTGGTTCATCCTGCTCTGGCGCTGGGTCCGTGTGGTCGTTGTTTCCTCTGGAGTCGACCTGGGTTTTTTCTTGCACTGTTATCGCTGTTTTTGCCGAGGCGGGATTTGGAGCGGCGCCTACGCCGTCGTTTTGGCTGCTTCTCGAGGGAACTATCCCTCGCTGCATCTTTCCGTTTCTCGTCATTGTTTTCTTTGGGTGTGTATCCAACATATATATATATATATCGTGTGATGAAGTGGCTGTCCAGCGCCCTGTGGGTGGTCGTTCCTGTTCTTCTCCTGCATCGTCGTCCCTACCGTCGATGTCTTCGGAGTCGAAATCGAGCATGTCGGTTAAGTCATCGACAGTGGCTATTAAGTGGGTGGTGGGTGGGGAACGAATTTCTTCGTCGTCCGCCTCCCACTCGAGCTGGACATAGTTCGGCCAAGGGCCTCCTGACAAGGAGATAAACCTTAATCACTTTAGCACATCGCTAAAAGGCGAGTGCTGAAAGATATCCACGGACGTAAACTCCATGATCGGCGCCCAATCAGATTCGATAGGCATGGACGCAACCGGTTCGGGGCCTGTGGCCGGGGACGAATCCGAGGGTCCAGCGACACAGGTCTCATAGGAGGTGAAGTCAGTCTTCGGCTCTATCGCCTGAGTGTTTGGCCTCCGAGGCGGGGTCCATCCACCCGTCCTCGGACGGCGCAATAGACACCGGATATAGGGCCGGAGTAGCCACAAGTGTGATCTCCCGAACACCGTCCGACGACAGAGCTAAGTTGTGCTCGTAGTGATTGTGCGGCGCACCTAACATGGGCTCGAATCCGTCAAAGATCAAGTCTCCGCGGATGTCGGCAGTGTAGTTTAAATTTCCAAACCTGACCTGATGGCTAGGGGCGTAGCTCTCGATCTGCTCCAGATGGCCAAGCGAGTTGGCCCGCAGTATGAAGCCGCCGAATATGAAGATCTGGCCGGGGAGGAAAACCTCACCCTGGATCGCATCGTTGCCGATGATCGAAGGAGCCATCAAGCCTTGTGCTGATGGCACAGTGGAACTCTCAATGAAAGCACCAATGTCGGTGTCAAAACCAGCGGATCTCGGGTAGGGGGTCCCAAACTGTGCGTCTAAGGCGGATGGTAACAGGGGGCGGGGGACACGATGTTTACCCAGGTTCGGGCCCTCTCGATGGAGGTAATACCCTACTTCCTGCTTGATTGATCTTGATGATATGAGTATTACAAGAGTTGATCTACCACGAGATCGTAGAGGCTAAACCCTAGAAGCTAGCCTACGGTATGATTGTTGTTGTCCTACGGACTAAAAGCCTCCGGTTTATATAGACACCGGAGGGGGCTAGGGTTACACAGAGTCGGTTACAAGGGAGGAGATCTACATATCCGTATTTCCAAGCTTGCCTTCCACGCCAAGGAGAGTTCCATCTGGACACGGGACGAAGTCTTCAATCTTGTATCTTCATAGTCCAACAGTCCGGCTAAAGTATACAGTCCGGCTGTCCGAGGACCCCCTAATCCAGGACTCCCTCAGCTGCTTCCCTGGCATAATAGGCGGACTAGCGCCTGTTACGCCGGGGAATGATTCCGTTAATTGGGAATCAACTAACCAGGAATTGAAATCCAGGGGGGCGACGGACCTCTAGCTAAGGTGAAATATTATATGAGGAGAAACCATGTGCATCACGAGTTACTAGGAACATCTAGTATCAAGAAGAAGCGGTCAACTAGTGTCTTCTGTGGGATGAATACCATGCAAGCAGACACGTAAGATTTGCACGAATAAGGGAAGAGGAGTACAATTTTCGGTTGCCGGCATGGTCTGCTCCACATGTCGCGCCGATCTTCTTCTTTTTGCCAGGGGAACCGATGTCTCGGAGGAGGGTGCAGGCTTGGACGAACCCATGGCCAAATTGTTGACTGTGTTGCCATGGCCGTATGTCGGCGGAGGGGAAGCAGATCCGAGGCCGCGAAGGACGGCGTAGCAGGAACAGCTCCGGTGCGGTGGAGGGTGGCAAAGTTGGAGCGGCAACGGTGACGCGCAGGACGGCGTGGTTGAACTGGCTCGGGTACGGACAGCTCGGCCTCGGCTTCAACTACTAGCTGTGGAGGGCGTTGCGGTGGACGACGACATCGGGATATCGACTCCGGCGTGATGGAGGAGGGCGGCGGTTGATGGGTGGAATGGGCTGGCGGACGGTGGACGCCGGGGTTTCGCGACTGGTGGAGAGGTAGTTTTTGCGCCCACAGAGTATGAATGGGGA